>NC_081194.1:15731294-16026294 GCF_902713425.1 Acipenser ruthenus
AAACAACTAATTATGTGGTGCTATTGTGATGTGGACTAATATAAAATCTCTATTTTATTAACTGTGATATTCACTGATTGCTTGTTCTTTGGTTCTTTTGCAGGTGGTGTATTATATATTTGCTATCATTGGGATGGAAATATTCAAGTACAAAATCAAATCTTATAGCCCAGATTCAACTGACCCTGAAAGTGAATTCTGTGGAAATATTCTATTGAAAGACTCCAAGTTTGCAAACTATAAATACTGTAAGAATAACTTTAACAACATTGTGTCTTCATTCATCCTCCTTTTGGAGTTGACTGTTGTCAACCAATGGCATGATATCCTTTTAAAACAAAAGTTTAGCCCCAATAGGACTGGACAATAATACTGTACGTGGTCCATGCATGAGAAAGAGATATAAATGGAAACCGTCTTCAAGGCAAACTGTTGTTCACGCATGTACTATATTCTTAGTGACACTGAGAGAAGAGGAAGCATGAAAATATACTGTTAGCCAACAGAGTTTGTGTAGAGATTCATGGCAGCAATTGCAAGACAATTGCAACTGTAATGTCTTTAGTGCTTTTTGGGTGTAAAATAAAACTAGTATATCCAAAATTCTCAGATATTTCTGAGCAGTACCAAACATTTGTGATCATTTTCCTTAATTCAAAGATACTTCTGGCCAGCGGCTTTACAATGGTAACCCATATTAGCGCAATATTGTATTTCATCATTTTCCATATTGTGGTGGTCATCATTATCCTCAAGTAAGTTTGTCTTCCTTTATGGATTTCTTGTCTAAAAATGTTTTGTCCATGTACATTGTATTAAATGTGTGTGTGGTATACATGTATCTGCCAATACCCTCATCACGATGCAGATACTTTTCCAGAAGTTGAGATGCCATATGTAATCAGTTGCTTATATGTTTTCTTGGAGCTTAAAGCGTCATGGTGCTGAACCCAGCTTCTGGGTTTCAAATCTGAGGATATTGAGGGTTTATTTTGGGGGGGGGGGGGGGGGGGGTTAATTTGCCAACAGGGTTTCTCTGATAAACTTTGGATCCTAGCATTTGAAACGAATTGAAAAGCTACTGAATTAAGTTGTGTGGAATAAAGTTGACCTGTGTTGTTCTGTATATGTTTTCATTTAATACAGCATTTTTATAGCCTTCATACTGGAAGCTTTCTTTGTGGAATATACTGTAGAAAAGAGTAATGTACAGACTTCAATTGAAAAGAAAATCCAAGAACTTCAATTAGGGATCCAGGAGTGAGTATAATGAGAAATACAATTCATGTTATCAATTCATTATCTTGATAATTATATGACATTTGTAAAAACTATGAAGCATGTGACTGTGTTTAAAGTAGTACTCTTGTTGGTAAGCAACAGTGCCATCTATTGAACACAATACAAAGGGAACTTTAGAGCTCAGTTGGTGTTCAGTGGCATAGCACAGTTCCTGAGAAAAGGCAGTGGAAAAGTGTTATGTTGAAATGGTATCATTTTCCATTAAAAAAAAAAAGGCAAACCGTTTCAGTGCATGCTGTTTCTTAGGTATACATTAGGGATAAAAAATAAAAAACATATACAGTGCTATTAATAATGTGGAATGGTTTAATACTGGTGGTAGATATCAGACAGTCTGAAGCTTTAATTTTCTTCCTTTCAGGGACCAGCTGGAAGGAACCATGTGCAATGACATGGAAACGCCCGACAATGACCTTGGGCCAACAGAAAACACGAAGGTGAAACCTACTCTGATGTTTGAGATAGCTTCAAAAAGTAAGTAATAGCTTGTACATAAATAGTATGGATTTTCCTTTTATCCTTCTATAACCTCTCCTCGTTGGGTGATTTAGCTGCATCATCCCCTCTTTAGTTATTGATACTGACGCAAAAAAAGGCATCTGCTTGATCGGTAATATCTTGTAAATGCATACAAATATTTATCTATTTAGTTTTTTGAAAACAGCTAATTTCATTTTCCTAGTTGTTATTACTGTTATCTCGCCTTAACATTTTATGATCTAGTCCAGGGGTACTCAGCAGGCGGACCGTGGTCCGAATCCGGACCACCAGAAAATTTTGACCAATCTATGTTTTTACTTGAATTCACATTGGAAATGCTGTAAATTTTTCAGACAGCATAGTTCTTATGAGTGTGGTGCGTGAGGGTTCAGTTGGTGTCGCTGTGATAGTAAGTAGCAGATAACAATGCAAGCTATGAATGAAACAAAATGTACAACAAGCCAACAGTATTAGCAGCTCAAATAAAGTGAAACTGTGTTGGCTGCTGTGGCCTGATTGTTATCATCAACATATCCCTTCTCTATGGCTAATTTAAACAACTGTCATTAGTAATTTTTTTGAAAATACACAGTTAAGGTACGAGTTCAGAAAATCGCACTTCACAAGGAAAACAATGACGAGTACCGGTGCTACAGAGCCCATTTTTGTTTCATTAGCTTTTCCAAACCGATTAAAAAAATATTACCGGTAAAACATATAATATTTTTAAAAACACATTATTATTATTATTATTTATTTCTTAGCAGACGCCCTTATCCAGGGCGACTTACAATTGTTACAAGATATCACATTATTTTGTACATATAATTACCCATTTATACAGTTGGGGTTTTACTGGAGCAATCTAGGTAAAGTACCTTGCTCAAGGGTACAGCAGCAGTGTCCCCCACCTGGGATTGAACCCACGACCCTCCGGTCAAGAGTCCAGAGCCCTAACCACTACTCCACACTGCTGCCATACAAGTCAACGTGCATTGTGTTACTGTTGGCACTGCCTACTAAGGGAAAGCACACAATATTATACCATACTGTACTACTCGTGTGTACGAAACTTCACTTTGCAAACGGTAGCGAAACAGACAGCATCCCTTGCTGTTGCTGAGCTCACCTGTAACTCAAGGCCCTTGAGGACCTGCCACTTCTCCCACTTACTGTGAGTATTAGCCGATTATAAATGCAGTGAACATAAAACTACTGTTTCATTTATTATTTGTCAGGTGTTTTTATTTTTAATTCACTTGAAAGAGAAAGCACAGTGATTTTTCAGTTCCATTTTTTTTCTTGTGCTTCAGTTTTGTTTGCTACAATTAGGTTTGTTTTTGCAATGGTGAAACACAATGTTTGGCTCTGTTAACACATATAAGAATACAGTAGTTATACAATGTTATAGTTGTGGCAGGGAAAGAACTCATGCAGTAACAACTCAGTAAAGAAGGCAGACGAGTAAAAATGAGTTTTGATTCCCCCCAAAAAACTTCAATCCAACAACATGTGTAAAAACTAGATTTGTGTAGCTCTGTGTTTGTTTGTCGGTATGGGGGTGGGAGTCAGAGTGATAATGTGCTCCGGACTTTGGCCTTGCTGTAACCAAGAATTCTGGACCTTCACTAAAATAATTGAGTACCCCTGATCTAGCCTATGATACTAATTTATATGGCAGGCAACTAGTTAAGTGTCGGTTACATTTTTTAATATTAATCATTAGAGTAATCCAAGTAAAAAAAATAAAAATAAAAAAAACATATTTTAATGACACTTTAATGAATTATATTTTGTTTTGTACATGAGGATAATTGTGTTCATGAGTGTTGACCTGTATCATTGCAAATGTGTTCCGAGTTGATACATTCTTCAGATTAGGTCATTGTGAAGCACCCCAGCTATACCTTCCTTTGCCTCACTCCAGGATACAGGACCGCTGATGCCTTGCTGCAGCACATATTTCAGGCAGACCTCAGCCCGGATGACGACGGATCCCCTTTGGATGAGTCTGATGAAGATTCTTTACCAGCTGACTTCAATTTCCAAAACCCAGCCTTTGACAGTGTGTGACCAAAAAAAAAAAAAAAAAAAAACTGAAAAGGGATTATTGTTGTTGTTGTTATTATTTTATGAAACCGTCCAGGTCTTAATGTACAGCATTGTGCATTTTTATTACTTATCATTACTTTTGATATTTTAGAAGAAGAAAGTTAACAGTTATCTAAAAACAGCCAGCACATAAGCTGAATTTATTCTGCAGTTTCCTTACGTAGCTGGAAGGTGACCCAGAGCTTACCTGTCTGTAGCCTGCATGCGTCTAACAGGTGTTCTGTGACGTACTTCCTTTACTGATATTAATGCATCTTTCTACATTTTTGGCAGAGAGATGAGGTAATATGTTTTCAGCTTGAAACCTGATTCAAGGCAGCACAAAGACAGCAATGTGTTGACGCCAAGATGGTGCGGATCGTTTTCCAGCAGCCTGAAGAAATTCTCTGCCAATTCAGAATTCTTGCTATTGTCAGAGAACGCTAACACACAAATAGAAACCAGTTGTATTTGAAAGCAAAATTACTACGATACCAACGACCTCAACAAGTAGTAGCAGAAAGTAGCATTTTTAAAAATGGATGATGTTCAATTTTGATTTATTGTAATATGTCTTATAAGAGTGAATTCCATGTGGATCAAAGCTTTATCTTCTTCGAATGCTATCCTTGCAAATACCAGTTGTTAAATCTGTGTCAATATATTTTCACTGAAAAAGGAGTAATCTTTAAGAAAGATTTAATATTTAGATCATGTGCGTTTTTCTAATATAGAGAGAGAAAAAAAAGTGGATAATGTTTAATAAAAAATATGTATGTAGTTAAAACATGATGTATACTATACTATTATTGATAATAGTATTGATTCTTTAAAATATACTCTGAACTCCATCTTATGATAATGGTTTTCTGTATCATATATACTTTTCTTTTATATGCCATATATGTTAAAGTATTGTAAAATACATAAAGAAAATGAAATGTATTATGTATTTAGTAAAATGTGTTACATTACTGTACAATGTGTTATGTTTTCTACTAGTGGTAAAACAGGGTACTCCTTAATGTGCCTCTTGGTGAACAGTGTTGCTGTGGTCTTGCTGACATTGAGGGCTATTCACCAATCACTGTACCAATCCGAGAACCTATCAAGTAAGATCTGCAGGTTCTTGGCCACCACCTTCTCACTGAATGACTGTGAGATGATTGCAACGTCATCGGCATAGAGTGCCAGCTCTGTCCCCGGTAAGTCAGTTGGAATATCGTTGGTAGAAATATTGAACAGGAAAGGCCCGATGATTGATCCCTGCGGTACTCCTGTGAGGATGCATCGTGCTGTAGACCTTTCTTCCCATACTGCAACATGGAAAGTGCATCCAGAAAAATAAATGCTCACCAAGTTAACCAAGTAGTTTGGAAAGTTGAGGCTAATCATCTTGTGGAGAAGACCTGTGTGCCACACACAATCAAAAGCTTTGGCCACATCTAGAAAGACTGACCGGTAATTTGTTGATGTTGAACCCATGGCTGATGGTATCCACCACTCGTAGCAGTTGGTGATTGGT
Organism: Acipenser ruthenus; assembly: GCF_902713425.1. Classification (NCBI taxonomy): domain Eukaryota; kingdom Metazoa; phylum Chordata; class Actinopteri; order Acipenseriformes; family Acipenseridae; genus Acipenser; species Acipenser ruthenus. Next base: position 15,736,693 of record NC_081194.1, read on the forward strand.
AGAATGTTCTTTTCTAAACCCAAACTGCTCATTAATAAGCAGTTTGTTGCAAGTAGCAAGCCAGAATTTTTCCAGCAGCTTCGAGAGACCGGACAACAGGCTTATAGGGTGGTAGCTCGTGGGGTCCCGCAACAGCTTTCCAGCCTTGTGAAACACAATGATTTTAGCTTCTTTCCACAATTTAGAGAGGTGCTGATGTTGGAAGCATACATTGAAGATCTCAGCCAGACATTAAAAAGCTTTGGTTGGCAGCATCTTGATTACCAAGTTGTTGATTCCATCATTGCCAGGGGCTTTCCAGTTGGGCAGCTTCAGTACTAATGCAAGGACTTCATCAGCTGTACAATGGGTGGCACTGTGTGTTTTCATTTCAGGCTTGTGCTCTGTAAGGTGAGTGATGACTTCTCTCTCCACTCGAGGCATTGACTGGCTGGCTGGATTAGGTGTGAAAGAGGCTTCTAGTGATTCAGCTAGGACTACAGCCATACTTAGAGCTACTGTATATGCAAGGTGCGTTTTTCCCTGGATTGGTGGATTTGGTTCTTTCTTACGAGTCAGGCAGTGAGTCATCCTCCACACAGTTGTCTGCCTTCTCCAGCTTAGCAACTGCAGCCTTTCTGTTTTACTTCTTGTTTGGTTGATAGTTCTCCAGCTCGTCGCCAACCGTCACCATCACTGGATTATGGTCAGAAGTGAGGGTTGCCAGTGTCTCTAGTTCAACAGATTGGCAACAGTTCTTTAGTAGCATGATGTCAAGGACATCAAGTTTGTGTTTCTTGTTAGAATAGTGCATGGGTTCAGTTGGTCCTGCAACCACAAAGTCTACTTTAGAATTCCATCACTGATGTTTAGCGTTGAGATATTCTCCTATTATGGTCGGCATACTGGAGTCAAGCAGGATGTCCAAATCTGCCATCTGTAGTTTTTTTTTAGGAGCTGAATAGACTGCAATCAGCCGCAATGTTCCTGCTGGTGTTTGGACCTGTATGCCATTTGCTTCTAGTTTCTGTAGCTGCGGTAAAGCAATTTCATGATGACAAAGCTTTGCATTGATTATCACTGCTGTCCCCCCTCCACTAGTCGCTCCTGGACGAGCCGTTCGATAAGTATTAAAATTAACAAGGCTTAGTTTATGGTTTGCATGGAGGGGAGGCTGTGACATGAGTGCAGCGCTGATGTCTGTTGATTCTAGTAGATCTAGAAGCTCAACTGTTTTCTTAACAACACCATTGGCATTCCTACTGGTACAGCGTCTAGTTACTGTCATTTTGATGATTAGGCTTGGAATAAGCTGTGCCACTGGTGTCACGTTGGATTGATGTTAGCAATCTTAATAATAATTTCCAGCCAGTTTATATTGCTGGATTCTTGTTCAGAAGGTACCTGCGTAGTGTTTAGTTGAGACATCAAAGTTGCAGCATAGGTCTGTTCAGCTGTGTGTTGAATGCTCTGGTCTTCATTGGATGACACGCCTGGCACTGGCGTGGATCCTGTATTATCGGTTTCAGGGCCTGTGCTTGAGGTCCTGATGTGGTACGCTGACTACATTGTCTTTTTGGTTGCTGTTCCTTTCTAGCTGCTGCCAGACAGGGACAGCCTCAATAGCTCGCAGGGTGTGTTCCTTTGCAGTGCAAAGGTTCCTGGCTCTGTCTTCCGGTCACATGGGCAATTTTTGGCATCATAGTTCTCACCACAGCAGACACAGCGTTCTTTCTGGTGACAAAATGCAGACATATGTCCCAGGCGCTGACAGTTAAAGCACATTACTGGGCCTCGCTTTCCCTTTGGGGCTTCTGTGGTGACAACACAGTTCCAAATTCATGTAATGAGATAAATCTGCTGGCTGTGTTCCTGAGGTTGATGTCAAGGTTACTATGAACAGCTGATTCGTTTTTGTCTTGTCTGCAGGTGATGCTATTTGAATCGCATGTCTTACTGGCATTCCCTGTTCCGCCAAGTTGTTTGAGATGTCTCCCGGGGTGGCATTTACAGGCAGTCCATGGATAATAAATCTCTGTGCTTTTACTCAGATAAGCGGGAATGTATAGCACGCAATGTTTTGTTCGGTGAACACACTAATCACACTCCTGTAGTCATCGGGTGTGGTGAGTAAGATTTTTGCATAATCAACCGTCGGTTTTATGGTAAAGTGTGATCTTTGTCTTTTCAGCAGTCGGTGCATGCTCTTTGCTATGAGGGGCTTCATCTGCTGGATGACTAGTTTTGCTTGTAAGAGCATCATAGTGATTCCGAGTTTCAATCATATTGGTTGAAGCTCTGGTGTTCTTTACTGTTCTAGTAGATAAGGCTGGTAAAGAGCTGTTTTGTCTTTGCTTTTTTATAATCTCAAATTCCCCTCCGTCCATGGCGACTTCCAAAGGCACATGGCAGAGTTGAGTTGTGTTAAACCACTATCTCAAAATGCTTGAAACATGTAGTTCTGAAACGACAAACAGAATAATAAAAAAACACAGCAGACACAGCGTGGAAGATGTGCCTAGTTACATAAAATAATCAAGCAGTGCCCTCTAGTGGTTCGTATTGGAATTAAATGTACCCTTTAACCATTTCATTTCAACATCAAAAATGTTCTGGTCCAAATGCCACCCTATTAGCATCAATAAATGTGATGATGAAAACTGTGGTGGAGCAAGCTAACACACAGACTCCTACAAGAATAACAAATCACTCTGTAAGAAAACATCTGCAAAACAGGCCATGACAAAATATTCCTCTCACATTGTTCAGAGGCCACCAGACAATAAACTGCAAGAAAAACAGCTGCTTGTTAGTGAAATGACAAGGTTTTTGCAGTAAAGCAATGTCCATAAACAAAATTGGATATTAGTTCTGTACTTTACTGTTGACGTCACCAGTCCCTGATATGTTACATTTTAATAACAATTGTGTTAGAGAATGATTTATATATAAGTATTAGGAGGATCTTGATTTTGTCATTTTGACAGGGTACGTGTCCGACTTCCCTATCTACCAACGTGAGTTCTGGGTCCTTCTTCTCCACCTCCTCCTCGTCCCACTCCGAGTCAGGCTCCAACTGGCTCAGGAACCACTCTATCAGTAGCTTTGATGTTATAGAGGTCCCTAGCGAAGTTCTCTACCACTTTTTTTAACTCCCTCTACTATCCTCCCACTGCTGTCGAGCATGGAGGACATCAAGTGCCGCTTCTCCCTCGTTTTCTGGAAGAAGCAGGTACACTTTTCATCTTCCTCCATTTTTTGCACTTTTGCATTGTGCCTTTCGTTTTTCCTCCCTACAAAGCAATGAAAGATCTAACTTGGTCTGGGCTATCTCGTCACTTACAGGGAATCCCCGAAGCTGTAGCAGGCTCAGATGCTGGAGGGCAGCATTCAGGTGTTTATATTTGGCCCTCCTTTCTTTTGCTTTCCTCTTGCCTGCTGCTATGAAATAGCCCTTAGTTGTTATTCTGACCCAAAGGGTCTGAAGAGCTCAGCTGGAATGAAAATCAGCAGACACAGTGTTCCCAAAGATGGTGCTGGAAATCACTGGCATAATACATTGTAATAAAACATAACGGTTTATGCAATACATTGTGCAGAAAATAACATGAGAGAAATGATATGAACAACTTTGCAATTCATATATATTTTACATCTTTTTTCACAAGCTTAGGAAGCCCCTCTTTACACAGGGCATCAAAATATTAGATGAAACTCATAAATGTTCATCCCCACGGAAATCTTTAGTAAAAAGCTCTTTTATTGAGCGACAGAAAACAAAACTGCTCAAAAAACAACCCTGTAGCTTGCTGATAGACGTTAAGCACGGTGGCGAAAATAATATTATCTAGCTTTTTGTTTGTTTACCCAGGTAAACATGTGTTCGTACATGTGGTAAGGCCTTAAACTTCTCAGGTTTGACGTGTCGGAGAATGAGATGAACAAGATGTGCAGTTATCTATCTATTCGAGATACTTTTTATGGCAGGAAGTAGCCTATTCATAAAAAAATAGCTATACGTCAATGGCGCACAAACATTTGGCTTGCTTTTCTAAAATTATCGGTTCATTATCAGTGTTGTAACAGATATGTTTTTCATGGAATACCTCACCATTTTTTGAGTATGTAACCAAACTGTAGGGTATATTCTTGGTAGGAACGTATGACTTTTTTTTTAAAGAATGGCCAGAGCTTTCTTGTGTTGGATGAGCAGCGATTTGCCAAAGAAATACTCCCAAAATATTTTAAGCACAACAACACGGCAAGTTTTGTCAGGCAGCTTAACATGTGTGAGTACTTGGCTGATATTTATTTGACCTGTGTGCAGGTTTTCAGCTGTACAGCATCAAAATCAAACGCAAACATGTAAATGCTAGATGAAATACGCAATAGGGTCAATTCCACGCCAACTCAACCAGAAATGGGGCATTTTGTTGCCCGACCGTCTCAGATTTTGCAAACAAAATTCACCTGGGGATTTTCTGGCCGCTGAGTTAAGGAATTATATATATATATATATATATATATATATATATATATATATATATATATATATATATATATATTACACCGTGTAACTTATTATTTTTTTGTTTGTTTTTGGTTCCTGGGTAGTAAGTGTTATTTCCTAATTGCTTATGCCTCAAAAGTATAGAAAATGGCTATTATTCCCCACAAACTTTGCTTTTGTGACCAGGACAATGATATTTTGAAATTTACCTGTTTTCCAGAACATTCCAGATAGATTCAGTGCTGAGTAAACTTGGAGTAACTTCTAGAACTTTCTAGAACTTTCCAGTAATATAAATAGTAGTATAAATACAGGGACCTTAAGCCCACCAGTTCAGTTTAGTTCCAGCTGCATAAGTGGATACATATCTGCATTTTTCTGAGATGGCATCAGGGTCATAGGAGACTTCAAAATGGTGGCATTCCTGATGGGTCTCCAAGGCGGTTTTACCAAGTTTCCCTGCTATCTTTGCCTTTGGGACAGCAGGGACACCAAGGCGCACTACCACAGGCGGGACTGGCCACAGTGGACCGAGTTCTCTGTGGGGAGGAACAACGTCAAGTGGGAGCCACTGGTGGACCCCCGGAAGGTGCTGATGCCACCACTGCACATCAAATTGGGCCTTATGAAACAATTTGTCAGAGCTCTAGATAAGGACTCGGTAGCCTTCAAATACCTTCAAGACTTATTCCCTAAGCTGTCTGAGGCAAAGGTCAAAGCCGGTGTCTTCGTCAGACCACAGATAAAGAAGATCCTGGAGTGCAGTGAATTCCCCAAGAAGCTCACTAGTAAGGAGAAAGCGGCTTGGAACAGCTTTGTCACAGTGGTTCGGGGCTTCCTGGGCAATCACAAGGCCGAAAACTATGTGGAGCTGGTTGAGACTCTGGTGAAGAACTATGGCACAATGGGCTGTAGGATGTCCCTCAAAGTCCATATCCTTGATGCTCATCTTGATAAATTCAAGGAGAACATGGGAGCATACTCGGAGGAGCAAGGCAAGCGCTTCCACCAGGATATACTGGACTTTGAACGCCGCTACCAAGGACAGTATAACGAGAACATGATGGGAGACTACATTTGGGGGCTGATTCGTGAAAGTGATTTACAGTATAATCGTAAATCTCGAAAAACTACTCACTTCTAAATCTTTTGTAGTCATTTTTGTATTACTTTAGTATAAATACATGTTAATTTGGATTCATATGGTGTTTTTTTCTGACTTTATGTGAACGAAAAGACACAAATTCGCCCGTTTTCTCATTGGAAATAGGTAAATTTCAAAATATCACAAAAGCAAAGTTTGTGGGGAGTAATAGCCATTTTCTATACTTTTGAGGCATAAGCAATTAGGAAATAATACTTACTACCCAGGAACAAAAATTGTGTTACATAGTGATCGACTACCATCTCAACCTTAGGAGACCTATATAAGCGTGCGTTCTTGTCTCATTGGCTAATATAAGTCTTCAGAACTGATCACCTAAATTTGTATGGCAGATATTATGTACAGCTATGGCCAGCAGTTTTGCATCACTCTATAGAATTGACTAATTTTGCCGAATAATGTTACATTAACATACTGAATTACATATCACTTTGTTGGTTTCCACATACTTAATGAAAAACACAAATTAAAAAATGTGACATTTCGAAATCTAACATGAAATACTGTACTACTATTGTGGCTTCCGGTAGACTTGCAAGCGCCATTTTGTAGTTTCTTTAATCACATAACATATCAAAGTTATGTTCAATATATTATTATTATTTATTTCTTAACAGACACCCTTATCCAGGGCGACTTACAATTATAAGATATCACATTATTTTTATATACAATTACATTATTTTTTTGCGCAATATTTTTACGTACAGTTACCCATTTATACAGTTGGGTTTTTACTGGAGCAATCTATGTAAAGTACCTTGCTCAAGGGTACAGCAACAGTGTCCCCCACCTGGGATTGAACCCACGACCCTCCGGTCAAGAGTCCAGAGCCCTAACCACTACTCCACACTGCTAGAAGTTAACAGGGCTAGAAGTTAACTTCATGTTGTGCTATACAGGGAGAATGAAGAGAGGTGTCCGATCTGAGGCAGAAGCATGCTAATCAACAAGAAGTCATGAGAAAGGTCTCTAACTGAATCTTACTTCAGTTCAAGTATTTTATTCCAGAACAGACTGACCTACACATTCTGTTATGCCTACTGAATGGGCCATCTTTTTGGAGTAGAAACACTGGATTGATTTAATAGTTTTGTAACTTGTTTTATAATAACTCGCACTTCTCAGAAATAAAGCTAAACTTATTGAATTTGCTGTTTACCATACTTGTAGTAAACTTATGTTGTATTGCGTTTAAATAGCAGCAAGTATAAAAAAGAAAACTTCTACATTTCTTGCAGATTATACAGTTCTTCATTTCATTGGTTCAAAATAACCATGTGGTGAGCTTGAAGCGCAAAAGGTAAGCCTAGTAGGTGATTTATATCTAATGCTGGTCTTTAGAGAGAGAGTAATGTTCTCACCCTGCCTTATTGATACTTGACAGTAAACATGTTTACTTTTAAAGAACATGCTATTTAAGATGTAGCACATTTTCAAGGTCCTTCATTTGTGTTTGATTTTTCCATTCGACTTTAACATGATTGAAATATAACACGTGTGACTTTGAATGTTTTCCCTTCGTTTTTTCTAGACCTTTATTGATGAACAACAATGGAAACAAATCAAAATTCATCCACAAGGTTTATGAGGAGCTTGTTGAATCCACTGATGTAATTATCACAGATCACTAGATTTACACTGGTTCTTTCTCACAAACTAAAACATGGTTTAGTTAAGGTTTGAGAATGGATGTATACAGTAGTGAAGATGTAACTGTATAAATAGCATGACTTGGGAGATTTTCATGTTTCAATTTATTATTAAAGTATATATTTTATTTTAATTCCTTAGTCCGCTGAAGAATAGCCATGTCTGATAAATCTGTACTGTGGTATATTTTTCAGTGCTGCCAGAAATGGTCCAAGAATCCTGTTTACTGTAACTACTTTTTAGTCATGAGTAAGAATACAGCAAGCCCAAAACGTGAGGGGATCTGCCTAATATATATATATATATATATATATATATATATATATATATATATATATATATATATATATATATATATAGTATGTGTGTGTATATATATATATATATATATATATATATATATATATAATGTTGTAAACATGCTGCCACCAGCTCCCCCTCATATATCGCTTATATATCGTAAGAAACTTTTTGTTTGTATAGAAACCCCAACGATACCCTTCGCTTTGACCTGTAGCCTAAGAATGTTGCCATTATGGGATCTTTATTCTTAATATTAACTTAATACTTTGAGCTGCTCCATTTTTATAAAATCTGGCCATATCAACGTCTGAGACCACACTGATACATTGTTTTAAACTTTGGCCACATCAGAGATACTGATCTTACACATGTCCGTCGTTTTCACATTAGATATGCTATACATTATGCCCCAGGAGATGTTTTTGTAAAATATATATATATATATATATATATATATATATATATATATATATATATATATATATATAAAATACACATACATACATACATACATACACACACACACACTGCTGTGCAAAAGTCTTAGACATGGTGCATTTTTCTACTCTGATGCATTATGAGCATCAACAATTTACTCAAAGCCTCCACTAGTGTTTTCTACTATTATACAACCTTGACTTGCATAAAGAAGGAAAGAAGACAAGCGTTGAATTGACAACAGAACTGGCAGAAGGCGCAGGTGTCGTTGTCCATCAAATCAACAGTATGGTCACTCTTGAAATCAGGACTTCAAGGGTGTGTTGCAGTAAGAATACCTCTGTTAAGAAAGGGGAACAAGACTAAAAGGCTAAAATATGCACAAGAACACAGAAATTGGACTATGGAATAGTGGTCAGTGGTGCTTTGGACTGTTGATGGATGGACAGTGACACCTGTGCCTTGTGCCAGTTCTTTGGTCAATTCAACGCTTGTCTTCTTTCTATTCCTTAAGGATATTATCTTTAAGTATTGCTCATCCTTGTTAGACAGCTTTTTGGGTCTTCCAGTCCTGGGTTTGTCAATTACAGATGAAGTTTCTCTGTCCTTGATTATGCTTCAGGTATCCACACCTTGAAAATAGAGTTATGCGAGCTATTTCACTGAATGTTTTTCCTTCTTTATGCAAGTCAAGGTTGTTATAGTATAGTATAGTGTAGTAGAAAACACTAGTGGAGGCTTTGAGTAAATTGTTGGTGCTTATAATGCATCAGAATAGAAAAATGCACCATGTCTAAGACTTTTGCACTGCAGTGTGTGTGTGTGTATTTATTATATATATATATATATATATATATATATATATATATACACACACACATATATCGTGTAATGGAAATCAATCTTATATATATATATATATATATATATATATATATATATATATATATATATATATATATATATATATATATATATATTATAATAAATAATTTCTCATTTATGTAATAGGTTTTGAAAAATATACACATTTTAACAATATGTTTTGTATCCTTAGGGTTCTACCAGCAACCCCAATGGTTTAAAGAAAAAACTAAGAAACTCTGATGTTGTTATCTGTGATATTACTGATGATGTTGCAGACGGCTTAAAAAAGCAAGAGGAGACCGCCCAAAGTAATCAGGAAATCAGTAATACAACGTAGGTCTCAATAAAAGTAATTTTCTTGCTTAGAGGCTAACTCTAGGAATTGAATCACCTTGAAAAACAAATATGTTGCTGTAGCAGGGCGCTAGTCAGCCCTGCTGATTACAAGTGTATTTGTTTATTTTTAGAACGGGGTTCTTCCCTCCGCCCCTGTGCTGTGTTATTTTGTATTTGTTTTGTATTATTATTATTGTTATTGTTATTGTTGTTTGTTATTTATTATTATACGACGGCGAACCGCCATGTTATTTTATTTATTTGTTGGCGTAGCCGTGTTTTGTTTTATATTTTGTTTAGCGTGGATGGTTATACAGTTGGGTTTTAATTGGAGCAATCTAGGTAAAGTACCTTGCTCAAGGGTACAGCAGCAGTGTCCCCCACCTGGGATTGAACCCACAAGCCAGAGTCCAGAGCCCAAACCACTACTCCACACTGCTGCCCAGCTTATAACAAACCTCAATCTTACAACCTTTTTAATTTTTTTCCCCCGCCCAGCTATTTAATCCAAATTGAACTCAAGCGATTTTAACATCTGCACAACAAAAGTGAGTTGCAGTCCATAACTTGTGATGTGTAAGAAACATGGCAGTATCATATACTGTATCTTGTAGTGACCTATAGTTGAGAATAAGCATTCCTGCAATTAAAATAAGCAATCTTTCACACTATTGTGTCCTGATGCACATTGTATAGCCAGATTCTGGAGCCTTAAAAAGTAGTAGGGTTCCGAAAAATATAGCATTACACGTCCCCATATGTTGTTACAACTGTTTAAATAACTGTTTCAAAGCTCTTTTCAAAATGGCCGCTCCAGTGCACTGATAGTGTCAGGATTATTGCCCACCTTGTCGAACAGGTAACACAGCAGTAACGATTCATGATGTGGTGTGGAACAGAAAAGCCAGAGCACTTGTGCGTTTTTTTTTGTTTTGTTTTAATGAATCTCTCTTCCTGCAGTGATTTAGAGGACAGATCTCAAACCCCAGTGCACTAGAGCAGACATTTTGAAAAGAGCTTTGATACAGATTTTAAACTTATAAGTGTAAAAAGTTGTCAGGATGTTAATAATGGAAAGAAAAATTACAGGTACGTTATTTAAACAGTTGTAGCACCACGTGGGGACGTGTAACCAGGGGTTGGCAAATTGTCCGTACATGGACACGCATGTCAGTGGCAAGAGTTATCCGTGTTCGTGGCAGTGAATACGTCTAACACACATGTAATTCTATATAACTTCCGTTTTGTTTGTCCGTGGACAATATGTTTTTTTTTTTTTAAATGTCCGTCACCCCTCGATATGGTGCTGACCCCTGTGTGTAACGCTGTCTTTTTCGGAACCCCGCTACTTACACTTTAACCCTATGCTGCCTACGGGAATGACCATATTCGGTCATAAATATGAACACTTTCTGTTTAAACACTTGTAGTTTTGGAACCTTAAATCAGAAATTAAAACCCAATACACCTACAGAAAGGCATTAAGTAGATATTTCCATTGATGTAATTTGTTTTGTTGTGGGGTGATTTTATTTTTATTTTCATATGAGCTACACCTCCCAAAAAATTATCGAAATATGAAAAATAATAAATAATATTTTTTTAAATTGTCAATTTCAACCTCTTTCCAAGTGTTCTCTTAGGTGTTCCTATATGCGGAGACTGCTCTATTTGTATACTGTATACTGTCATTCCAGTACAGAAATTGTATTTTAGCGTAAAAGGAAATACATTTAAACTAAAGTGAGCAGTTAAATGTGCATGCTTTTTTTTTAAACCAGACACTTATTATCCCAGGTAACCAGTCCTCGGTTTAGTGAGGGACTACTGTATTTTATATTTGTATAACTAGCGGAATCTAAATGATCAATACACCACAATAATTGCAATTATCGCAATTATCATTTTAGATATTTTCAATACTGTCCCAACCCTACAACTGATATTGGCACACTTTAAGAAATATCCCTGTTTCATTTATTGCAGTGTTGCTTGCTTTATAAATGTTTTAATTACAATTCAGTTTCTAATCATGTTTCACTGGGATGTTAATTCTGTAATGTCATATTGCTTGAGGTAATCTGCGCTAATGTTTCTGTTTACTGTGCAAATATTAGGGGACAGAACCTCCTAAGGATGAAGAAAACAAGCCTTCTGAAACCCATGCTGGTAAGTTGATAATAGATAGCAAAGATGAGCAGTAGGATTTTCAAGTATGGTTGACAGGGAAATGCTCACAAAAATATGCTTTGAAAAAATAAATAATGCTCATATTAAAGGATTGTTTATTAGGATTAACAGCACTTAAACTGGGCAGCAGTGTGGAGTAGTGGTTAGGGCTCTGGACTCTTGACCGGAGGGTCGGGGTTCAATCCCAGGTGGGGAGGACACTGCTGCTGTACCCTTGCGCAAGGTACTTTACCTAGATTGCTCCAGTAAAAAAAAAAACCCAACTGTATAAATGGGTAAAAATAATGTGGTCTCTTGTGACAATTGTAAGTCGCCCTGGATAAGGGCGTCTGCTAAGAAATAAATAATAATAATAATAATAACTGGTCCCCTTGCCTTAAATCTGTACAAGAAAAAAAAAAGTCGACGCTACATATCAAAAACAAATCTTTTTCTTGCTTGTATCTAATCACTTCCTGTAGGTCACATGGCCTGATTGGAGATAGACCTTGTGAAACTGAGCTACATTAAGCGTTTTAGTGCAAGTTAACTAGCAGCAAATGGTACTCTCTTTGGAATACCTATCCTTGTCCGTATTTATTTGAAGCTTATCACAAGGATGTTTTACTGTTCTATGACAAAAATAATTGTGCAATATGCAGTGAAGTGGAGGTGTCTAAGTGACACCATTTTACATATATTAATCTGAATTTGTATTTAAGTGGCGTATACTGTAGCGGTGATCTATATGTTCTGTCTATTCCTTCAGATAAACAGTTGATCGAGTACAAATCCTGTCCCCTCCTGGCTTTCCTGGATGGAGGTTCCACATTAATCTCTGAAACAAACACCCTCATTCCTGAATTAAGTGAATCGCTGTTGCTGCACCCTAAAGAATCAAGTGATCTTCTTGACACTGCCTTTGAAGTGGAGGAACCGACTCGGAGCAAGCTGATTAGGCTGGAGCCCCGGACTGAAGTTGAAGCCACAGAAGCAACCCTGTTCAATTTATGTGAACTGAGTCCTGTAGAAACACCGCTTTTGGACATTTAAAAGAAAAGCAAGCGGTATGCTTGTAAATATTTATCAAAATGATTAACTATTTATTTGCTAGTATCTTCTGGTACTTTTCTCTGCAAATACAAAGAGTAGTATTCCTTTTTTTATTATTATTTGATTTTGCAAATAAAATGTACTCTTGATTCCAGTCCATTGTTAATACATGAGATCAAACCAAGCCAATTTACAGAATTGAGTCCTTTTGTTTTGTTATGCAGATTGTTTGTAATTTTAAAATGAAAATCATTTGTTTTTAAGATAAACTGCATATGTATTTTTATGTAACTTGGTATGTAGTGCAGTGCACTGCTGTTCGTTGCTACATATTATCCCAAAGGAAAAAGGGGGTTGTAAAAATGTATCTTTTTTCATATACATTAAACTAAAAGGCTGCAATTCCGTAAGACAAAAGTAAAATCTGATGTATTTTGAGTATTGTATCTTTCATTCTACATTAACATTACAACATTTAGAAAATCTCCCCAACCTGTACATTTGGCTTGGATTTACCGACCACCAAGTTGAGTGGTAATGGACTTAAAAGTTTTTTTCTTGTTGCTGGTTGACACATTAGTAACTTTAATTATTTATAACCCTTTGCTGTAAAAGCTCCAGAAAGAATGTTTTAAAATGTTGTTACTGGATTTTATATTGAGAGCCTTGGGCGTTTACGAAAGAAATGGAAGTGTCTGTATCTTGTTTGGTTCCTCTCTCTGTAAGTTCTGTGTCGCCAGTTTTTCTTTAATTTGGTAATGTAATGGGCCAGTAATTAAATGTTTTGCTTTTGATGTTGTCTTTCTGTATATGTGCACTGGTATTTGGTGCTACATGGTCCACAATAAACTGGTCATTTTGAATATTATTTTTCTTGTCTGTCTACACGTCTGTTTTCATGGTTAGGTGCTTGATTTAAAGACTATAATTCACAATGATTTTCCATACTTTTGGTTCAGGTCAGTATTTCTAGTCAAGGGATCATATACATTGTGTATATATATATATATATATACACACATATATATAATATATATGTGTGTGTGTATATATATATATATATATATATATATATATATATATATATATATATACATACATACCTATATACACATATATATATATTTATATATACATATATACATATATATTATAAATTTCTTGTGTTGAAGAAATTCCATGTAAAGTTACTAAAAAAAAAAATGTTAACGATAATGTGATTGCTGATATATATTTCTGTTATCTGTGCGCTGTATTTAAACATGTAGAAAGCCACTTATGTATAGTGCATTCATCCTTTAATCAAGACAGCTTACAAATTATTATTTGATTAATTTAATGACAAAAGGGTTACAACAGTTACATGTCAAGCAGATGCAACAATTCATATCTTTCTCAAAGTGTAGCTTCACCATTTCTTTTAACTCTGACCCCTAAACTGACAATTGTGCCCAGGACATAATTGCCAGGAGCTTGTTCATAAACACAACCATTCTTGATTTGTATTTCACATACTTTTCTTCAGTTATGTACGATTAATATATCAGTGAAGTCTTCAGGTGTCCTTTTTGATGACACTAAATTTAAAATACACAGTGCAGGATAGAACATATCCTACATATCTATTCTTATACTGAAGAAATAAAAATGCTGTCACTTTTTTTCTCCTTCAGTAATACTACTGAGCTGTTTTGAAGGCAATAACAATAATAAGTCAGTTATGTGATATTGAAAAGAAAAAGAAAAATACATGTACATTTATAATGCAGTACCAAGTTAAAAGACATGGTAGAAACATAAAATACACATTGAAAATTAATCGCAGCAAACCAAATATAAAATCAGAATACTGTAGATAATTAATGAGGTTACAGGTCAAGATATTACACAATACTTCATAGATTGTTTTTGAGTATGCCAATGCACTTCCCACCTTACAAGTACATTGAAACAAATCTCCTACACAGGTAATAACTACTTTTTTCAAATTCATATTTTTTTTTTTATATTACTCTACTTCATAAATCTGCAGCACTTCATAAACTGCTAATAAATATTTTATTCATCAGCCCTTCTCACCCTTTGAATTACTTACAGGACTTGCCAAACGTCAGTGTAACAAACTAGAAATTCTACATTCCAGTACATTGATATCTTGCCTCAACCCTCATAAATCCACAAGTTTCTTGGTAACATATAGGTCTTAACTTAATACTACCTTTCTTTAGGCTCTATATGTGAGACTTATAACTATTCTCAAACATGCAGTAAAACAAGTACGTAAGATCAAGCACAATGATAGCACGCATATTTACAAATTTGTTTCAGCTTTGAATCCTGTTTACTGTAACTATTTTTCAGTCATGAGTAAGAACGCATCAAGCACAGAACGGTGAAACTATTCCTATTCAGTCAAAATCACGGTTTGTAAGAACCAGTGGAGCAACAAGAGTCCAAACATACAGGGCAATGCAGATCCATGTGGAGGAAATCTTCACCCACACTGACGGCCATTTGCTGGTCATTGTTTCATAGGTAGAATCAGGGCTGTAAAACAAAAAATCAGAAGTGAAATGCATTTTTTATTGTGCAAATCAAGCCCTTAGGCAATGGGAATTGTCGAAGTTAAGTGCATTTGGCAGCGATCACAATTCATCTCCGATGTACACCAAGAGTAACTGAT
This sequence comes from Acipenser ruthenus, assembly GCF_902713425.1. Taxonomy (NCBI): domain Eukaryota; kingdom Metazoa; phylum Chordata; class Actinopteri; order Acipenseriformes; family Acipenseridae; genus Acipenser; species Acipenser ruthenus. The sequence continues at coordinate 15,751,849 of NC_081194.1, forward strand.
AAACCTCAATTTTACCAGCCTTTCCTATAAAAGTAAATGTTATATTTTAACCCTTTGCAGTCCATTGTCGGACTGGGTCCGACATTGCAATTATTCCTCACAGGTCCTTTGTCGGACTGGGTCCGACATCATTATAGCAACGCAATAAACGGGTGTCTAGTCGTTTTTTCTCCGGAAAAAGCAGAGAAAACCATTCAATTGCCGAGTGGGAGCGACACAAGTCGAAAAAATAAATAAATAAATAAAAAAAGCCGTATCTCATGATTAGTCATACATGGTATCAGGTATCAGATAACGGGGGCGGACGTAAGTGAACAAGTTGGCTGACTGAATCAGCTCACAGAAAACACGGACATTTGCAGGATGCCTAGTGAGTGCTTTGTTGATATGCAGGGCCATTTAAACCCATTTGACTGTGTATAAAATTAACTGCGCATGTGAAAATTAATTAGACCTGGCGTGCCTGACGCGCAATTAATAAATGGACCACAAAAGGGTTAATAGCTCAAAGATCAGCTGCAAGTTTAGCATCAGGCATTCCTTCATTACAGAGATCATCTCTCACCATTTTTTTTCTTTACTTTAGATCTGGGAAGAAAGGCCACTTGTACAATATCCAAGCCTTATCTTAAAGCAGCTTTAAAAAGCAGAAAATTGTTATCAATTTGTTTTCTTATTTGGTACTTTAAAAAAGCCGCTAGCAGTGCCAAACAAAACTATAGTTTTAATATGAAACAGGAAACATGTCAGTTGGAAGCAGCAAAGGCCACATACCTGTACCAGTTAGTAAGTGTCATCATGATGTACAGTGAAGCCAAGAACAGCATGAAATGGAAAAAGGAGTAGCTGTAAGTAACCCCATCCTTTTCATTATCTACTGCACGGTTCACATTATCTCCCTCGTCAAAGCTATCGCTCCTGCTGACGCCTTCCTCTATCAGCGTGGATTCATCGCTGGTCAGTGTCAGTTTGTTCACCTGGCTGTTGGAAGAGTTGCGAATGCTGTAAACACAAAATATTTTGAAGTTAGTACCCTAGACTTAAGTCATGTGTAACAAAACATGCAATACTAAAAATGTAAACAGAAAAAATTACAAATAACACAGAATTAATAACACATTGAGGGACGTATCAGGAAGGATATCTAGATATCTAACAGCACTAACCTGGAATACAGAACACACAGTAAGAACAGAATCAGGCCAACAATTCCCTGAGTATCCCACCACTGAACAACTTGACCATGGCTTGGAGTGCCAGTGTTGTTATAGCCAATTATGCTCAGCAAGCTAGGATTGCATTTTCTGTCTGGAAATAAACACATCATTGGAAGTCATAAGCAAAAAAAATATGGTATCCCACGGATATCAGGACTGCTCAGTCCCTGACCACCTTCCGGTGCCTCCTCAAGACACACCTATTCAGACAGCACCTGTAAACCTCACAACTCTCAACTATACTGGATTATATGACACCCAATTGTATCAGTACTTGCATCAGCTTGTAGTTGCACTTAACGGCTCCACTGTTGTATTCTACCACTGCTCTCAATTATAATTAGATTTTCTGTATCTTGTACTTGATTTTACTCCTAAAGGTAACTGTATTCTCGTTTTTTGTAATTGCTCTTATTTGAAATTGTTCTTATCCATTTATTGTACTTACTACTTGCTCTTAATGGAATTTACTCTTACAAGCAAATACTACAAGTTTAACTGCTCTTAGTTGAAATTGCTCTTAAACATAATTATTTACTGTATTTATATTCTGTTATTTGATTTTGCTCTTATTTACTACTGATGTTATTGTATTTTATAACTGCTCTTTGCTGTAATGTGATATTTTGTAATGTGATATTTTGTAACAACTGGAAGTCGCCCTGGATAAGGGCGTCTGCTAAGAAATAAATAATAATATATTTTTCAAATGGTTTCTAAGAAATGGTGTTAAATAAAGAGTAGCAGCATTTGACCACTGCCCAAGTTAAATACGTTACTAAATTCACTTTAACCCTATGAGTGGGTCTATGAATTGAACCGAGTTAAGAGTAGTACAATGAAAAGAGTACACATTTATTTTATAAAACGTACATAAAAATGGACTATAAACGTATTTTTCCAAAAAAACTAATACTAATTTTAGGCACACTCTGAAATAAAGTCTAAAAGCTAGATCTGTCATACGTTTCCTAAAAAAATATCTGCCTAATGAGAACACCCCCCCCCCCCCCCCCAAATAACTAGTAAATCTCTAAATTTCTATGTTCGTGGAAATATAAAAACTATATTGTATAACAAGTAGTCTTGAAATATACAGTACCTGGTTCATTAGTCATGGCTGACCAGGTCAAATACATGGTGTATAAAGTGACAATGGAAGACTGCAGCAAACCAGACCGTGGCTGGGACTCCTGCGAAATGGAAAGAAAAAAAGAATAAAGGCACCACAAAACAGTTACAATCTCAAAGGAAATATGAAAGTTAGAACGTTTCAGCACCTGGATCTTGGGCAGGATAGACAACACTGAGGCACCAATGCAGATCAACATGTTTACGCTGATAAAGGCTTTATTCTCAGTGCAGCCGTCAGAGTGGGTATAATAGACATAAAACAGTACCAAGGCAACCACGGACAAGATGTAATTCAGAGCTGTAGCAGAAAGGAGAGCTGGAAACAGAAAAAAAGAAAGGGAGTCTATTTTAATGATCTTAATACCTCCTTCAACTACATTAATCCAGCTTGGGGTTCCAGCCAGGGATGGGAACTGATCTGCTGAGTAACATGAATAAATACAATAAATACTGTGAAACTCTGGAGTTTTTACTGTAAAGTATCATGAAGCTGCCTTTCTCATCTTATTATAACCAGTCTGATCTTCTTGCTGTAGTTAATATTGCTCCAAAATAGGAATCTACTCAAAACAGCAGAATTTATTTAAACATACAATCACACACAATACATTCAGAAAATCAAACAAAACAACTACATAGTCAATATTATAGAACAACATCCACACAGTAAATAAAAAATGTGTCTTGATCCTTTATTTAGGAGTTGTTGGTGATGAATATGTATTCCCCAGTTATTATACATGGAATATGCATACCAGTCTTTTTTGTTGTTGTATATAATATTGTAATAACCACTTTAATACAGGAAGAGTGGAAATAATAGCCTATATAATAAGGGAACTAATCGGACATATTCTGTAATGATACCTGGTGAGGGGAAATCGTGGTGTTGTATGTGCTACAGCTGGCTTTGTTTAAAGGATGGTAAACTTAGATGTTTACAAGTTAATACCCTTACCTTAGTTACTGTTATTTTGAGAAGACATTACATTTTCAGACAGCGTGTCTTCCCGTCTCCTTTCATAAGGTGATTTGTTTAGTTTGTAAATGTATGAATAATTGTGCTTAGTATTAAACTGATGTTTTAGCAAGAGACTGATTTTTCCTTCATTTGAAGGGAGCGTACTATTTCTGTAAGCTTTTTTTAAAGAATATGAAAATTAGTTAAATGAACAGACCATAGTAAAGAATGATCTTACCTGTTATATTTTGAATGATCCTGAATGAAATGTACATACTGTATAATGTTGGACAATACTGGAGACACCCTTTATGGGAGGAGCTATAACAAACACATGCGCAGTTCATATGGGAGGCATGATTCTACGGAACACCGACATGAAATACTGTTTGTTGTCCTTCTGTGTCTGTTCTAGTGAAGGTATTACTGTGAGACAGCTATCTTTTTTTTTATCACATCTTAACTTGTAAAGAGGGACATTCTTTATTAGCTGAAAGACATTTAGAGAGGTCAAAGGCATATTTTTGCGAAATAAGGCTGTATGATCGACATTGTATAATAATATTGGTATCTCAATTCTTTTTAGGCAGATTGCTAAAGTGCACACTAGGAGAAACACTTACCTGCATACCAGCATCTAGAGTTCCCTTCCTCCATTTTTTCTACCCAGGACTCGTTCCAAGAGTGGGCAAAGTCAATCAGCAAGACCAGTTGAATCAGGATGAAGCAGAAAGCCCCAGCCATACCGACATAAAACCACACTGTGGGTTAGACAAAAGACCTTTATTTTAAACTCTTTTTTTAAAGTCCCAAATGTACACCAATCAAGCCAACAAATACAAATAGTTTAATCCACAGCTACTTTTAGCATTCCATGTATGTCCAGTTTATCCAAAATTAACCCTATAACAAAAAATATTAAACAGGGTACATACAAATTTGTTACAGCTCTCAATCATAGACGGGAACACTGATACGAATGACATTTCAACAATTGATTTGCCAACGCTCAGAACGGAAACCACTCACAGCTAGAGTACAGAAGCTTATATTACCTGTGGTAAAGGGCCCCTCTGGGATGAAGAAAGATCCAACAGTGATGGCTACAGCAGATGCAAACTTAAAGAACCAGAACCTGGAAAACATTTAAGAGCTTGTGAAATACACAGTTGAAGATGCATATGGTCTGATCTTACTCGCAAGGCTTTGTTTTTTCATTGTCAGTTTTTATGAATATAAAAAGATTATATTTACGAAACTTTCCTATACTGAAGCTTACATTCTGAAACAGTTTTATGACTAATCAAACTGTATTCTTTAAATAACCCAAGAGTTAAAGCTCTGTGAACAGAGTTCATTAAGGGTTGAATATAGTTTACATTTTTTATAAATATTTAAATAACATTACTGTGCCAAACGCTACATTTTCATGAAATGGAGCTAGTGTCACAACTGATATTTATGTACTGACCTGATTAGTACAGCTGATGCACAAACATACCATCTCCTTGCAGAAAATGAGCACAACAGCCAACTGGACATATTTATGCATTAGTGGAAATACTCTCTTACCCGTTGTGTACTGAAGCTCTGGGATCCTGACTGCTCTTCACCTTGATCATCAGCAATGAAAAGAGCAGGAAGAACATGGCCATGCCAAAGCAAACCCGGTACACTGCCTTGTAGCCAACCAGGACATCACAGTTCACATGTCCCTGAATTCCAGGAATGGATGTCCCCATGCCTCCATCACAAAATCCAGGAATCTGGAGCAAAAAACATCTCATTCAAATATCTGTGTCACTTACATTTGGGTCATTCAAACTTGGACATAGAAGGCTTGACCCATTGCATCAACGGCTTAATTAATATTTTTGGGTAAAAAAAATAAGATACATTTGCTTCAAGAAGTAGAAGACTTTCCGGTATTGGGATTTCTCCAAGAAAGGCAGGAAATGATGACATTTTAGTTTGGAAGATTCATGCAGTTAAAGCAGTATTTCATGTAGCTGACTTTACCTTTTTTAACTGCCCTTCCATTCCTGGCATCAACATAATACAAGCAACCCCTACTCCCAGGAGAAGGAAGAATGCATAGATGAGTCGAGTCACTGTGGACTTGTTCCCACTGGGGCAGCAACTGCACAGCAGGCAAGGTGCACTGCCACACAGGCAAGGAATCTAAGAAAGAAATACAAGTGATGTACTTCCATAAGGTTAGAAAATCAATGTGTTTTACTTTAATCAGCAATATTATAAATAGATGTCACTTCATAACAGTTTTGTCAAGTTTGGGTTGCGTAATTATAGCAAGCTCAGAGTATCAGAGTAGTTTACGGGTCATTCTGTGACAAATCACCCAACAGGTAACGGGCTGTTCAAGCAGAAAAAAAAAAAAAAAAAGATATATATGTGTGGGTGTGTGTGGGGGGTGTCAAGTCAAAAGGTTAAAGAATCCCCAAATAATATTAAAAACATTTTAAAAAACAAATAAGTAAATTTAACAAAGTTTTTGAGCTTTGAGTGAAATCGCCACCCCCCCCCCCCAAAAAAAAAATCTGAAGAAAAATAAAAACACTTTCTATTTAAGAAAATGGAAATAGGAATAGCGATAATGCATCTTATGCCTTCATCAGCAAGCCAGTGCCCCCAATCCTAGCTACAAAATGCAATTTCCCCAAATACCTGCTAAAGCTACAGCAAAACTACTGCTGTCTTTTTTTTACAATTTGTATAAAAAAAAAATCATTGAAGATAGACAATTGTACAACACAACCTGCAAATTGCATATTGCTATTAAGAATGTTTTTGGAAAATTAAAAATTGTAAAAAAAAAATAAAAATAAAAAAAATATATATCAATCATAGATGGGCTTCAGTGAGTTACAGGAAAATAATTCCATCTAGGGTTTCTGTGACATCATAAATTACGAGAACGAAGGTCGAGTAATTTACAAACTGTCACAGAAACCCGAGATGGAATTGTTTTCCTGTAACTCATTGAAGAGGCCTATCTATTATTTTTATAATACATGGATACCCTTGTGATGCTAATATTAAAGAAGACGAGGTTCAGCAGTACAGTTGGATTTTTTAAACGTAGTGTTTCAGTGCTGTACAGATGTTCTATCTCGTTATCAGTTAGTGCTTCAGCTTTATTTGGATAATTGCCTTGTGTTAATTTCCTGTTCCTCTCCAGTTTCCTTTTTTATGTATTCTCATTTTGTTGATCACTAATGAACACTTCTGTACTGTGGGTGTTGTCGAGTGATTGAAAACGAGACATTTTGTGCTTGACTTGAAAGTGATGGTCTCGAGGAGTCGAATGGGTCAAAGTTCAAGTATATTTTTCTCTAGAGGAATGCCCACTTTTTGAAGTTACTACTGTGGTATTATGCCTTTTTTTCAAATGGCTCAGGATGCAAATATAGCCTTCATCCACATACATTATATATATATATATATATATATATATATATATATATATATATATATATATTAAAACCTATGGTTATACCAAGTGACTAAATTAAAACTTTTGCTTTCACACCAGGGTCATGTTTTTTTTAATCTTATTTGCAGGCACAACTGCTGGGCATTAGGGGCTACCTGCCAAAATTGACATCTGATGCAGCAGGACATTGCAAAAGTTTTGAAGCTTGAAAACAACAACATTACCATAATCACAGTGTATATTCCTGGATATTAATGTTATTTAGCACTGCGTTTTTGTCAGTTCTTTATCAGTTTTTTTCTTTTAATTCTTCCTTTTTGAAATGATCCTATTTTTATGTTCATTACTGATTCTTTTAGGTTTATGCTTCTGATTCTTTTAACAATAACATCCCCAAGGGAAGCAAAAGGGCAGTGCCAGATCGTACTGGTCTAGTAGGATATGTAAATTGAAAAAAAAGGACGCAAATGTGCACTTTGTACCGTTTTTAAGACATCGTTGATGTAAATCTAACCAGCGATAATGTCAGGAGTCCCCTATTTTACAGGTATAATGCGCTGCGTTGCCTCTATTTAAGGTTAACAAAGCTTGCCAGCTCATTTCTCTGCTTACTGCCGGACAACATGATTATTCTTTTGAGGAAAGGAATTTGGGGGATAACGACCAAACAATGAAAGTGGGTTAATTCCGTTTTGATCTGCAGCGGTTGCAACTTAATGAATACATACAAAGTATTGACATTAGCTACTATTTTTCTTTAAAGAACACTATTCCACACATTTTCTGTAAATACCTATGCCGGTAATACGTTAAAACCAAGTATATCCACAATATATTATTTTCATTGTCATTATTATACTACTGATATTATTATTATTACTGCGCATGACTCATCACAGTTCACAGCCCAGCAGCACCATGATGTTTTTGTCTCATCTCATGATGTCGTCTACTGAATAGTGCTGTTTTGTCTTATGTTTTGTAATTCTGATGGTACCGACAGGTTACTACTTAGGTCCTTACAACTTGTTTTATTTAATTTAATTTGTATTTAGCTATCAGATTGTCTTTCTGTTTTGTTCTTACCCAGCTGGCCATGGAGCAGAGTCCGAGTACAGCCCCCATCTCTATTATCTGTTTCCAGGCTCTGTATAAAAATGGACGCTCGTTGCCTGCAGATTGTTTACAGACTGTGGCATTTCCGTCTCAGACACACAGTGACGCAACTCCCACACGTGATGCACTTCCTTTGTACCGCTTGCTGCAAAAATCAACTGCCAATTAAAAACAGTGTGCAATGGACATTGTGTAACATTATAACCAATTGAATACACATTTTAATATTGTATTATGCCTACTGTGTAACACATTGTATACAGGCCTTTATTTTATTTATTTATTTATGTTTGTCTTGGGTTATTCAAATTTTACATCCCCACCAATATAACCGTTTTTGCAGTGGCCCATATTAAAAATGACAGTCCGAAACTCGCTGGCTGGCTGTTTTATTTCCCGACTCTTATCCCGAACGTTGTTTCCATCAAAAAATGAAACACTTTTCTGCTGTTTTCCGACAGGTGAAATGGGTGCAATTTACATATAGGTGGCGGAATAAACTATTCAGTATTTAATGAGAAACCTACGTCTTAATAATGCCAATGTCCCTGAATAGCTTTTCTGACCGTCGGGGAGTATGACGAATGTTATGTTAATGAAATTTGTACCGAATTAACCACCCGTGCAAAAGCCAAAAGAGTTGATGTGATCAAAGTGAGTTATTTTCCGTCAAAATTGGTTCCGTCTGTTTCAGAGTCGGGATGGAGGTGGGAACATATTTCAAACAGGCTCCGTGTTCAAATAAAAAGGTTCTGCAGTGGGTGGAGTGACTCTTTGACCACACTTTTATGGAAATGGTGCCCAATGTCAAAGGACAACCTGTTTGGACCTTACAGAAGAGCAAGTGCTACGAGTATATCGAATGGATATTGTATTTATGTGACGAACTTAAAGGTGACTTATGTCATACATTGCCAGTATCACTCACAGCCTTATTTTTTTTTTTACCAGCGGTGTGATGTCAATGTTCTGCTACCTATCAAAAGTTCCTACTGTGCGTATTGCGCATGCCCAGACTATATTCACCCTGCATTGCGCATGCCAATATCTAAACAACATTAAAATTGAACCGAATGTGACACGTTTATGGATGGGCCTGTGGAAAACGATGCAGTTACCCTACATAAATAACTAACAACAGTAAAACAATGGAGATCTGAATGGCTAAGCCCTCAGCCCCCCGTGGAACAACCTGTGGTAGTGAGTTTAAAAAAAAAAAAATACTACAGAATAACCAATTCACCGTGGCTGTGCTGTACTAGATGGCACTGGCACCTACTCTACATGGCATTTTATTATCCCTCCCATTGCAAGGAACAAGGATGTTAAAACTGAAGCATCCTACATTAAAATGTGTATTTCTATAAATTAAACAAGACCAGAGTAATTGCAAACATCAGAAAGTATGGTGACAATGTTTTTGCAATTATCTCAAATCAGACGTGTTGTGTGTGTATGGGCAAGAGGAAGAAAAGAGGGTTCAGTCGATTGTCTTAAACACACATATATATATATATACCCCAATGGAAATTTATAATTTCTAAAAAATTCTCTAAAATATATTTAAAACATTAATATATGTGATTTATTATTATATATTTTTTTAATCATTACCTGAAAAAGTACTGGGTATCCAGGTCTTTTTCATGGCGGGTACCCAGTTCCGGATTTTCTACCTATGACGACCTTTAACGTGTGTGTGTGTGTGTGTGTGTGTGTGTATATATACACACACACACATATATATATATACACACACACACACACACATATATATATATATATATATATATATATATATATATATATATATATATATATATATATATATATATATTAGCTCAAAGAGCCAGCTGCCCAACGTTTTGATATTGTAACCCAGCAGGGAGGGGGTTAATATCCTCCCTGCAGAAAACATGTGCGTATGCACATTTTGTGAATTTGCTAATTGTTTTATTGTTAATTATCACCTGCACCTGGCTATGATTGTAAATTAGAGCCAGGTGCAGGGTTTATAAGGGGAGCAGTCAGTCTGCTCTGGGCTGTTGAGTAGAAGGAGGCAGAAAGAGGTGCTCTGCTTTTAGCAGTCGTGAGGTAAAGTGTGTTGTATTAAATCTGGGTGGTTTTATTTACTGTTTGGTGGGGAAACAGCCTAGCTGTTCCACTTGTATTCAGGGTGTACCTGTGTGTTAGTTAGTGCTCGTAAAACAGCTAAGTGTTTGTTTTGTCTATTTTGGTTTTTGTGACTATTAAAAAAATAGTGCAACAGCTGTCTTAAAAATCAAGTTTTGTGTGTGGCTGGGTCATTTAAAGTGCTGAAAAAGAACCCGAAGGACTAAAACCCTTCACAATATGTTGTACATATCTTTCTCAAAGGAGCATGTGTTTGAATCAAAACTTTGGAGGTATTTATAGGTTTTTGATGGCATGACAACTACTTGTTGTTGTTTATATTCAAATACATTATTTGTTCTTACTGATGAACAATGAAAACGCAACAGTCTAAGTTTTACATCAATAGCTCATTGGGCACATGCATAGTTATTTACATTTTAAATAGTGAGCAGATAGGTTTGTTGATTGTTTGAGTAGTATTGTTCCTTGGGATAACAAAATACTGAGCTCAAGTCATGTGATTTCATAAAACCGCCAGGTGCTCTGTGTTGCCAAAATGAGTTGATTAAGAATCTGTATAAATAGCCATTCGAAAAGACATTATTTTAATTAACGCAAGAACAGGAAAAGATACGACCATGCCCTGCTTGAGTAATGAAGACAGCCTGGTTGCTATTGGTATGATTGATGGTGGTCTATCTGTGAGAGAAGTTGCCTGAAGCATAAGATGTTCCTTTTCAATTTGAAAATGACCACCAACATTACTTTTGGGATATGCCTGCCACAGGTCAGGTACTCACTGAGCATTTTATGTCAGAGCTGCTGATAGGCCCTCCGTAGGGTGACTTCCTCGGTCACGCCTACCGAGGGATTAAACAGTCAACCCATGGAGACCATTTCCTCTTTTGCCTCTCACCTACGGTAAGGTAATCTCCTGTGTTACTAAACCTGAGTGTTTTTGAAGGAGCTCTTCTGAGTCTACTGCAGTTCCCTTGCATTCGTGCTGAGAGCTGGCTTTGCCGCTTTCGTGGAATCAGCAGCTCTATTTTTGAGTTTCTTTCTAGCTTCTTTCTGCACTACGACTGTCTGTCGTGTGTGAGTGACTGCCTGCCCAGTATTTGAGTGTGTGTGTGTGACTGCCTGCGCAGTATTTGAGTGTGTGTGACTGCCTGCGCAGTATTTGAGTGTGTGTGACTGCCTGTGCAGTATTTGAGTGTGTGTGAGTGACTGCCTAGTATTTGAGTGTGTGTGAGTGACTGCCTGTGCAGTATTTGAGTGTGTGAGTGACTGCCTGTGCAGTATTTGAGTGTGTGTGTGTGAGTGACTGACTGCGCAGTATTTGAGTGTGTGTGTGTGTGAGTGACTGCCTGCGCAGTATTTGAGTGTGTGTGTGTGACTGCCTGCGCAGTATTTGAGTGTGTGTGACTGCCTGCGCAGTATTTGAGTGTGTGTGTGAGTGACTGCCTGCGCAGTATTTGAGTGTGTGTGTGACTGCCTGCGCAGTATTTGAGTGTGTGTGTGAGTGACTGCCTGCGCAGTATTTGAGTGTGTGTGTGAGTGACTGCCTGCGCAGTATTTGAGTGTGTGTGTGTGACTGCCTGCGCAGTATTTGTGTGTGTGTGTGACTGCCTGCGCAGTATTTGTGTGTGTGTGAGTGACTGCCTGCGCAGTATTTGAGTGTGTGTGTGAGTGACTGCCTGCGCAGTATTTGAGTGTGTGTGTGAGTGACTGCCTGCGCAGTATTTGAGTGTGTGTGAGTGACTGCCTGCGCAGTATTTGAGTGTGTGTGTTGTCTTTTCGGCCTATACTCTCAGGGAGAACACCGTTCCTCCGCTGGGGCTTGGCTTTCCCATATCCCTGCAGATGAATGACTGTGTCGGAAATTGCTGAAATTGTAATTGAAGGTCAGTGTTGGCTTTTTTCATTGTGATGTGCGTGTATGGTTGTGATTTAACCAAAATAGATTAGATTACACAGTACAGTACATGTCAAAATATCACTGTTGTTGAAGCTGCTAATGCTTCAGTTGTTGCAAATATGAAATGAAAGGGCAATGAGCTATAAAGAATTAAAGCAAGTCAGTTCTTGTGTGTGCTAAAACCCTTAGGCAAGCTCCTAATGTTGTTTAAAGCTTCTGACTGAACAAGTTGTGCAGTGACTGTGGATGGATTTTATTTTTTTAGCAGCATTTCAGATGTCCCAAAAAGTGTTAATTCTGTATTTTACAAATACAATCTGCAAAAACTAATATGTGTTTCAAAAATAGCCAGTGCACTCCCTGCCCTATACCATAAAGAAAATGCCATTGCCGGGTTTTTTTTTATTGTAACTATTTGTTGAAAGACATCTCATGTTTTTTTGTTTGTTTGTTTGTTTGTTTGTTTTTATATAGAAAGCATCCGATTTAAATGACTCCAGTTATTATTTTTATGCAATAACACACACAATTATGATTTGGCGCGTTTCTCTTCCAGAAAAATGTAACCTAAAAGTTGTAGACATTTTAGAGAAAGTGTAAGTAATTTGTATATCTAGCTATCAGAATATACATTTATACCATAGCTAAAAAATAAACGTCTCATTAAGGATACCTGTCTGAACCCAAAATGTTTCAAACGCCAGCTGAAACTCATGTTGTATTACGTCTGAAAGGCATGCAATAGATTTTTACTTTTGCTCAACTAATCACTTAGCATTTTCAATATGATTAATGAGTTGAAGGATGTCAGCCCAATTCCTGGAGTGATTTAGTACCAGCTGGTCCTCCTCATCCTCTGAGCTCATGTTCCCAGGGATTTACCTTTCCTTCTGATTTGTTTGTTTGTTCAGGTTTTACCAGCCCTGTAACCGTTTATCAGCTTTATGGGTTTATCGGTATTTAATAATTTCCTACCAACTCCTGAAGGCACATCTATGCATTTCAAATATTTCAGATTTTCAGGGTTACCAGCATTTAAAATATGCATCACTAAAATACAGCCAAAATTCACAAAACCACTTTTAATATTATTTGGAGTCATTGTTCATAAACACCCACAACCAGATTTTCAACTTTTAGTACTATACTTACTAGGCTGAGAATCTGTGGTCCTGTGCATCCTTATTATTACCTTGCTAATGAGACATTCATAAGCTTTGGGATATATATGGGAAGCATTGCATACCATAGGGATCTAACAGAACAGTATTTTACGGGCAAGATACAGTAAGTGGTTCATTGCTCTCAATGCATCAGTTAGCATGATGAACAATGCTTTATTATTAGTTCGGCACACAATTTGAGAATGTCGCTAATTCATGGAGTTTCCACTGTACCTGAAAAGTGGTCTTTACTTTTAGGTTCAGCTCACAGACATTGGTGGTTGTTGGCTTTAGACAGGCTGCCGGGAATTGCGTACTTGACCTTATTAAAGACATCTGTAGATGGAGTGCTGCATAGACGACCTGCTCACCATTACTGGGAAGCTAATCTCAACAAATTGAGGACATGTCAAGCTTTGCACTTACAAAAGAGCAATAGTAACTGGTCCTTTTGCTAACATTATACCGTACTAACAAATACGTTATTTTTTTTGGTCAAAGGACCTAACCCAAATCAATGCAGGGATGGGTGGGAAGGTGGTGGTGAGGGCATAGGTAGGTTCGCTGATGTCAGCTAAGGAAAACTGAAATAAAATATAAAACTGAAATAGGTTAATTTCCAGTGAATATTACATTTGAAACCAGTCAAAGATTCAGAATGATTAGAATTAACCAGCTGTTCTTTATTACGGTTATGCCAAGGTCATTTCTAAGAGCCTGCTATTTTTAGAGCAGTTGGTAGTAAAACTGTTGTCAAGGGGAGGAGCAGGTGCAATTTAGAGTTGCATTCCATCAGTAATAGAAAATCCTACAATTTGCTTCCAGAAGGCCAAAGGATGTAGTTTTAGTTAAAATAGTTAAGCCAAAAATATGTATATACCATTCATAATTTTAATGTGTTACTTTCTTTTGAGTTAAATAAATATACAATTTTTCTCACAGGAAAATAATAATAATTATAAAAAAATAGGCTTTACCATAATGTATTGATTTTCAAGATCTAAACATTAAATAATGACTAAATACAATTTAAAAAATATGGTGAAAATGTGTTTATTTTAGGGTGTTGGTGTCAAGATCTACCACAGTTTATATAATTAAAAGACCACAGGTTAATAGCAAAATGACAACACAGTGTGAGCATTTATTTTATTTATTTATTTATTTATTTATTGGTATACCAAAGACACAATTGAACCATTTTCATAAAAATATACACTTCAGATCAGCACTCCAGATAAGGGTTTGGGTCTGGGAGTAACTTACCTCTAATTTTAACACAGAGAGTGAAATGTATTTTCAGGGGGTAAAATGCAACATTGCCTTGAAGTCATAATCTCTATAAATACTGTACAATCTTTAATGGTAACGGGGTAGGCATTAAAAAAGAGCCTTCCATTTTAACTGCAGTTTTACTTTGAACTACTGTACAAAAACATAGTATTAAAATAAAATCAGAGACAACAGCTATTCTTATTAACTTTATTGACCACAGCCAATATGACTTTGAAGATGGGCACAGAAACAGAATTTATATTTTAACATTAAATTCTTAAACTCAGTGAGCATGTTACAACTTCAGTATAAAAAGCCATACAGATAAATAAAATAAGTTACTGCACTAGTGAGTTATAAAACAGTTTGTTTAATATTATAGGCACCTTATTTTAGAGGTTGCCTGTGACGGAGTTTCCAGTTGGATTTGTAGCTGGACTGGGGTGTTTACGCTTCAACCTGTGTAGCTTTGAATTTTTCTTATTCTGTGATTGACTGCAAAGACAACAGGGCTAGCCAGAGATTGGATAATGGTTGTTAGGTTGGTTTTTCTTGTGTACAGTTTCCTAGTAACTAAAGACATTGTATTCTGGGAGATGTAGTTGTTAGTGGAAGTTTTAGGGGCAGCGGGAGGGGAGGCAGACAATCTGTGCAGCAAAATTGCTAGGTGTATTTTTACACATTAAATTTAAATTTAGTGCGTATTTTGGATTTAATGCGTAAAAAAAAAACAGGTATGCAGGTTATCTGGAGCACTGCTTCAGACTATGAGAGGTGAAAGTAATAAAAAAAAAAAAAAAACTTGTAACCGCCAGTACATCAAACATCAATTGGCAAAGCTCAACACTTAAATTAAAACAACCTTTGTCAAATATAGACAAAGCTCAACAATGAAATTGAATTAATACATGCCAAATTGAAAATGCTCAACACACTTATTTATTCAATGTCAAATCTCAACAATTAAAATGGCAACTCAATCTTAAATAAACAGTCAAGGTTCAACTCTACAGTGTACCTGCCAGTGCCAATCCATGCAATCAATGAGCGGCCTTGGTCGAATTGCACAATATGTGATCTGTGCACATTTTTGTCCCCTTTTTAAAAGTTATATGAACTTTATATTCCACATTAATTAGCATAATTGTATTGTTACAATTGTATTGTTATATTGTTGTATTGCTTTACCATTTCTATTGACAATTGGCTTCATTTTGGTGTTCTATTCCCTAGGATTTAGCATATGAAAGTAATTTTGATTTGCGTGCCGACAGCAGGTTCAGCTTGCCGCCCCAACCTCCCTAGAGCAGGCCTTGGCCCCCAAGATGGCCTGCATGCCGATGGAAGAGGAGGACAGCAATGGAGATGAGGGTGTCACGCTGTCGGGCAAACCATGCCAGAGAGAGGGGAGAGACTGATGGAACTGCGGAAGCCCCGGTCATCTGCAAGCCCGATGCTGCACCAGCCCGGTACCGTCGGCATCAGAAAGTGTCCAGCCAACAGGGAAACGAAAGCGGAGTGGCATAGACAGGGAACTGCCGCTGATGGTATATGGCATAGGCCTACCTGCAAAAGGAAACATTATAGAGGGGGGTGGGGGAATAATATAAATGCCATACTTCTACAAAGCGCCCTACCTGGACCTCTTTGGTTTCGAACAAAAAAACGTTTGACTTTAGTCTCTACAAAGCGCCAGTGTTTCAGCTCCTGTCACTGCTCTTATTAATTCCCAGGAAGCACTTCCCCGATACACTGTACCTGCCAATTTCATGCATTACTGACGTGTGTTGGAAATCATACCAATCAAATCTTACTAATACGTTTCGTGTTGAATTTTCATTTGTGTGTGCTAGTTTTATATCAAGAAAGACCATCACAAACTACTAATATAAGTTAATTTTTCGGCCCACCAAAGCAATCTAAGGCCCTGTCCACACTATATAACCGATCTCGAGAACCATACTCAAGAACGTTTTAATTAATCCAGCTCAAAGCTTGAACAAATTAAATAAGTGTCTCCAAAAGTTGTTTTCTTTGTTATTGTTCCACATGTACTTCTCACTAGGATCAAGTCAAGCTATCCCCTCACATGATACAGGATTGTGTAGCAATATCACTATATGTGCTGCCCCTGCTTTGTGGATTGATTGGCGTACCAGTCTCTGGAGCTTTCATGAGTGCTGTAGTTATTTGCTGTCGATGTTTCCAACATGCAGATGTTTTTGAGCAAATTAACCTAGTTTTTATTCCTGCCTTATGACAAACCTAACAAAGTGAAAGCAAAGTGAAACAAAGAATTGTTTTGGAGGATAAGACATTACCGCAGCTGCAGAAATTTGTGTTGAGTAGGTTAAAGCCATAAATCTTGATAATTTGATTCCCTGGAAGGTCAGTTGTGTCCCTAGGCAACTGAGTGTGGATCAGAAAGTGAAGTACAAGCAATGTAAGGTGCTTCACAAACTGGGCACAAACCACTGCAAAGCACACACCTTGTTAAACTCATATTGTAGTTTAGTGGTCTTATTGTAACAATTCACATTCCCTGGTACTCTCCCGCCTAGACTACTGCAACTCCCTCCTGGCTGGCCTCCCTGCGTCCGCCACCCGTCCGCTCCAGCTCATCCAGAACTCTGCTGCCCGCCTGGTGTTCTCTCTGCCTCGCTTCGCCCACGCTACTCCACTACTCCGCTCGCTCCACTGGCTCCCGATCACCGCTCGCATCCAGTTCAAGACTCTTGTACTAGCCTACAGATGCCTTGACCAGACTGCACCCAGCTACCTCCAGACCCTCATCTCTCCCTACACCCCCACTTGACCTCTCCGCTCCGCCTGCACTAGAAGACTAGCTCTACATCCGCTACGCTCCCCTGCCTCCAGAGCCCGCTCCTTCTCCACCCTTGCTCCGCAGTGGTGGAATGACCTTCCTACAGATGTCAGGACTGCCCAGTCCCTGACCACATTCCGGTGCCTCCTTAGGACTCACCTCTTCAAACAGCACCTGTAGAACTCCTCTGTTTGTATCCTGGGACACTATCACCCTTCATGTAAATGTGCTTTATTTTGCTCTTATCTGCCCCCTATTTTACTGCATTTAATCCTGTACTTCAGAATACTGTAATCTGCCAAGTGTTTAACCTGTAGTACTTTGTATTTAATCACATCCGGCTGTAACTATCACTATTTAATCTTATCCTGATGTAACTATCACCATTATCTGCTGTATTATTGAATTGTGGTTTGTCACACTTGTACTTTGCTTGAACAAAAGTTATTGTATTTCTTGTTCTTACTGTATTACTTGTATTGTAACACTTGAAATGTATTTGCTTACGATTGTAAGTCGCCCTGGATAAGGGCGTCTGCTAAGAAATAAATAATAATAAAATCAATAAAAGATTTTTAAAACAACCAAAAGTTTATTATGAATGCTACTACACATATACACAGTACATGTGTGAAAGAATTAATTAATTTGTCACTTAGTAGACGCTTTTATTATTATTTTTTTTTTTTATAGGCAGCACAAATGCTACCTAGCTGCTTGTTGAGTTTTGTCCATGCTCCTTTGCTGCATAAAAATCAACTTGCATGTTGATACTAGTCAGGAATCACACTGCTGCTGGTTTGTGGGAGGTGATATACCAGTGAAAGCTGAATTGAAAACAGTACACTGGAAACAAGCTGCTAAAACATAGATGTGTGAAAACTATTTCTTAAAGAGTGACCTATATGTAGTATTTTTCTGCTTTTCATCATCATACTGCATTTCAAATGGCTGGAAAGCAATTTATATTTTACTTATAAAAGTAATACTATCAATTGACGCAGTATGTACAATGGCAGATTTAATTACATTTGCCAATTATATCATTAAAATAGTCCTTTGTAAACCATAACTAAAAATGATACAGTACCTCTAGCAGGCCAGAGTTTCTCTTTAGTGTATATTTGTCTCATTGTATAATTAAGTTTATTCTTAGTATGAATGAATATTAAAGGGAAGCCATTAATGAATCATGAAATTGAGCCTTTATATTGCAGTATACCACAATTAGCTGAAGACTAGTGCCTTTAAAAAGGAAGAATACAATGTGCTCTTTTGTATTTTGTTACGGGAGAACAGCAGTTTGCTGAAAGCAATGTGTCCACAGTCACCCTGCTTGTTTGAGTAGGATCTCCCTGGTAGCAACCTGTGTCATAATTTGAGAGCTACAGTAACTGCTAGCAAGAGCCAAACAAGTGGTAGACAGGGTGTGAGAAAATGGAAGAGAGAGACCCTAACATAAATGAAAACAAAGGACGAGAAGTGAGAAAAGGGAGAGAACAATAAGGAAAAATCTGGATGTTATAATATGAGAAAGTAGAACAACAAGGACAAAATCACATAGTATGCCAGAGCTATCATCAGGTATCATAATCATGTTAAACCTAATTGCAGGCTTGTATTATGTACTTTGGTCAGACAGCCATGAAGTCCATCCAAAGTGTCCAAGATATTTGGCTGAAGTCTAATTGTAAGGTAACCAGTATTTATTTTTATCTGTAGTGTATGAGTGTAGAATCTCCTGCATTAACTTTGATTTAAGCTACAGTATATCTAAACAGATTAACTTATCTAACTAAGTTTCAGATAGAGAAGCAAAACAGATTTATTACCAATTCCCTAAATATTTTTCCTGATCAATAGAGTGTATTTTTCTTTTTGGAGATGCTGTCATACCCAGAGTGATCTGTATGAAATACCTCAGTCTGGCATTATGCTAGCACACATTATAGAGATAAAAATATGAGAAGTGGTTTGTGATCTTCTGATTGACATTGACATGGGTGTCTTTCCAGTTCTTCTTCTGCTGTAAGTAGCTTTTGATACCACTGGCAATGATGTCTTGATGTATTGCTTAAGATAGCTTTTATTGATGTATCCAGCTCATATGTCAATTGGTTTTGACTGTTCCTCACATAGTGCCAACTCCTCCACCTATAATCTTAAATCAGAACATTTTGCAGGGCTCCATTCTGTCTTAATTGTCATTATTCAGATATTCAGCCTGGGTAAGCACATCAAACTTCACAATATGACTTTCTGTGTTAAAGTCAGACATTATTAGATAACCTTTGCAACACTCGAGCTGTCTCCTTACTGTCCGTGTACACAGTAAGGCAGAGGTTACACTTGTATGTTCTTGATGAAGTATTACAACTTCAGCCCATTAAGATGTACTGGTATTTCACAAATTCTTAATGGTAGGTTTCAAAGTGATCTAATCTTCAAAATGTACGGAATGTTTCAAAGGTCCTTATTGGACTCTTAAAGATGGATTAATACCTGGTGCCAACTAATTACAGAAGAATTGCGGACAAGGATAAAAAATGTTCTAGGAACCAGTGCATGGCAAAAAATATATATATAAAAAATGTGAAAGGTGTTTCATACAGTATGGTAATGGAATGGAACCTGCATGTCCTCCCTGTGACCCTGTGTTCTTCTTGACAGATTTTAAGATGCTATTTCATTTTCATGGTTAAACTCGTTGATGGATTTTCCCACTTACTCCAGAATATGTTACTTTAAACCCCCAGAGGCGTGATTCTTTATTTTTCAGACAAAGCTTATAATTTATTTGTTTGATAATGCCTATGCTCAGTAATTCAATTTTAGCTGTATTTTCACACCACATTCTCAGGTAATTCTATTGGTAAGGGAACTTAATAAAACCAAATTGTATTGTATTACATTGAAACTAAATCAATCAACGACTAGGTGATGTATTGGATGCACTAGGGTTTTAGCACTGGGTTCAAACCCTGATTAGCTCAGTTCATGATAGTATGTCTGAATATGGCCAAGTGACACTATTTAAAAATATCTATTTTAAAATACAGAATACTCCTATCCTGAACAACTCTTCCTAATACGTCCCTTTGGTGGTCTTTCCTTAAGACCTGTCAATGAAATACCTTTGTTATATTATTTTCTTGAAAGATATAAATGTCATGCAAACAAAACTACCATATATGTAGAAAGAAAATGATATTTAATTAAAAAGTATGACTATATATTCAATATTATTACTGGGTTTTGTGTATAAAGGCTGTGTTGTGTGCTGACCCTTGCTGGATAAAGTGTGCTGCTTAACGAATGAGATCTTGCTGCGGTCGTCTGTCTCCTTATTTTCGCTCAGCGTTACACTATTAATTCTGGCAATTTTTACATCTATAGGATATTCAAAACATTGAAATGATGACACGTGCACTGTATAGAACGGTAGGTTTAGTTCAGTTATGTTCAATAGGAATTGTTACACTAATTAAAACATAACATTTAATACTTACATTATTATCTATAGACAGATCCGCTATTGCTCTCCTTGGTTGCACCTTAGGATGAGCGGCACAATATGTGGGCTGGGCTGGACAATGGAATGGGGCTCTGTCATATGAAATAGTGTCCCTGTGAAATACTGTCTGCTGTGCATGCTCGATGGAGAGCGGACGCTATTTCATATCGAAGCCACATGAAATACTGCTTGTAGTCAAATAGTGTCAGGAGGAAACAAGCACTTGAATCTGTATTCAGCGCAGTTATGGTCATATCTATGCTTTGTTTAAATAGTATATTTTAGAGCCTAATTTAATTCAATTAGAAATAACTAAACAACACAAGTTAATCAGTCCATATACAGTAAAAAAAACTGTTACATCTCGGGCTCAGCTAAATGTTACAATAAGACAATAGAACAAACACACACATAATGCTGAGATTTTACAGTATTTCACGAAAATATTGGTATAGGATAGAATTGGTATACAATAGGCTGGTGGCGTGACGTCACTATACAGTCCGACCAATCAGGGTGAATTTATGACACTTTCACAAGGGCACTATTTTTCATGACAGGCTAATGGGGCGAAAATACGAACAATATATAGTGCCAATTTTGGATTAAAATAGATTAGTCGTTCTTTGATGAAATTATGTCCTGAATTAAATTATTAAAAATGTAACGACTTCTTTACAACTGCAAGAGAGTTTATTTAACCACCCTCCCCCCAGATAAAAAATAGACGATACTAATAAGGTGAGCCTATTTTTGCATGGATATTTTGCAGCAGTAGAAACAACACACCGAAGTGTTAGTTTTTAACTTGGTTAAACAAGTGACATAATATAAATACAAACAGAAAATACAGGTAGTGTCACTGACTGTAAACCAAGCACTACAGCATGAAGCATTTTTATGTGTATAAGTGTTTTTGTGTTACCTCTTTTGAACATGGAACATGCCCGAATCATGATGTCATTTTAGCAGGGTGGCAATGTACACAGTGGAATTAGTTAGTGAACAGCTCAGACAGCACGATGAATTTGGTCTTGGCCACGGATGCTTTCCCAATGGACTGTCGAGCCGCCTTCGGGTTTTTTTAAGTGAAAAACTACACCTCTTCTTTCAGTTCTACTTATCGGGTAAGCGTCTAAAATACTACATGTTTGCCATAGTATTCCTCAGCGGTTCCCTCTGTCATTCATAGAGCTCACACATGTTTTGTTGTTCTAAGTTACGGTGCTACATGTATGTACATGTATAGACGCCTAAGCTACATTGAAACAAATAGGATTTCGTGTTCAGAGTAAATTACAAAACACGCTCTAGACAATTAGCATTCAGTGTAATATTTTATTTACAGGCATTTTTTTTTTTCAAATAGGATAAGCTAAAAAGTATATGCTGTTCATGTCGAATTATTTTTTAAAATAATTGTCCTTAACATATACATGATTTACTTGCATAGAACATGATACAGTGCGGTAGGTACAGACTATTATTCAATTTCATCGACATATTATTGTACTAATAGGTTACCAAAGGTTTGAGGAATCACTGGTCAATAGAAATAAAGTAGGTACAGTGACAGTAAAAGTAGGTCATCCTTTCTAACATAACCTGTACCTGGGGTATATAGCAACTTGGATATTTTAAAATTAATAAATTTAGCCGTCTTAATGTAGTGTTGTTCAACCCATTCTTACACTCTTTTTTTACCTTCACTAAACGTGATTACATTGTTAACTCACAAAAAAATACAATTTTCATTAGACTTTAAAGCAATTTATGAAATCTTAAAGTGGAGGGTGATATTCAGAGCGCCAAAGCATGTACAGAGTGCACATAATAGCAATTACTTGATTAGGGGAACATAATTTGCAATATTCACTTGGAAACAAAACAGGTACTTGTACAACAAGGTTAACGTCCCTGTATTTACTCAAGATATGTGTGCAGATTCGAATCCTGAAATAATCTGTTTAGTTGTATATTACATTAACTGTTTTATTTTAAAATTTTTTTTACTATCATTAGTAAATGTGTGAGCATTTTTTGATTACACAGTGCAGCACAGGTGCATATACAGCAGGTCTGAATCATGTCACGACAATTATCTATTTTATTTCTTACAAAAAGGGTGGTAACATTTTCTGTTATCTTGTTTTATTATTTTTGAGTCATCTATTCAAATTAACAGTAAACTTAACATTGGTACATTTGCATGCAGTACAGTTTTGTGAAGAACAGAGTATTGTGCACACTGCAGATCGTGTTAGCAAGACAGCCTCCCTAAAACATTGCTATCATGTAGTTTCCTCAAGTTCTATGAAAAGAATGATTTTTTTTTTTCTTTGTCAGGTTTCCCTGGTAATTGGTAAATGATTTACAGCACTCAGGCTGTCATCCAGGAAATTGCATTCAAATTATTTAATATTGTCCTTTCTTTGAAGCGGTGATTTAGTCTGTTTGCTTTGTTATGGGAAAAAAAACAAAACACTTTAAAATATTGTTTTAGAAAGCTCAAAGAAGTGACACAAATAGTGGTAAAAATGATTATAGCATAGTCACATAATTATGTTGGAAATTATCCTATGTATTATTTACCAAAAGCATTGAATGTAAGTGTGTGGGATCATAATAACACAAGATGTCATCTATACAAGAATGCAAGCCAAGAATATATTAGTTTCTTTATTTCTGACTACTTTTGCCACCCCAAAAAAAGAATGATAATCAAGAAAGCAAAAAAAGGACAAAATGATAAGTGTTTACAACTGATGCAATGCATATGTGTGGTCCAGTGGTTAAAGAAACTTGCTTGTAAGCAGGAGGTCCCCGGTTCAAATCCCAGCTCAGCCAGTGATTCATTGTGTGACCCTGAGCAAGTCACTTAACCTCCTTGTGCTCTGTCTTTCGGGTGAGACGTTGTTATAAGTGACTGCAACTGATGCATAGTTCACACACTCTAGTCTTGAATCTTGTAAAGTGCTTTGTGATGGTGGTCCACTATGAAAGGCAATATATAAAAATAATGATTATTATATGTGTTCTAATTTCTGTTTGTAATGCTTTTTGCTCAGACTGTTAAAGATAGTATCACAGTCTTGGAAGTCCAAAAAGACAGCCTTTTTTCCTCGAAACATTTGTGCCATTCTTTCAGAATTGGAGCTGCAACCGCAGCTGCTCAGCGAAACATTAATCCGTATGTCATCAAAAAGCTTGGTCGGTGGTCTTACTGCTGAGAAAAGACGAACAAAAACACCACTGCCCGAATACACAAGCAGCAGCGTGACTTACTGCCGAGAAAAGATGAACTAAAACGTTACTGCCCGATCTCTAATCATACAGGCAGCCATTTTCAAAGAAGCATCATTAGCTTCCTGAGGAATTCAAAGAGAAGCTTTTACAATTTCAGCGTTTCTAACAAACAGTATCATCTTGGACAGATCGTAGAACAGGCTTTGATTGAAGCCTGTAACATTGTAAACATTTAATTGTAAAGTCAAGAAGTAAAAAAAAAACAAAATAAGGTAGATCAAGATTAGTGCTAATCGGGGTCTGTGAAACCAAACATTAATCTGATAACTATCTTTTTTAATACTACAATACATCAGTGTTCATGTATCAATGATAGCGGCTGTCATATTGAGCACAAAAAAGGCTGAAACTAAAAGTACTGTAAAATCATAGCACTTTGTAATGTGACCTGCAAGATGTTTGCATGTTTTTACTTTACTTTTGGCAGAACAGAAAAACAAATCACTGTGTGCTAGAATCTTTCATTTTAAAGAACTCACACTATCATATATATACTTTCCAGAAGATATGTCAAGTACAACCAAGTGAGCGAGACTGGTAATTCAACTAGCTGAACTAAAAAATAAAAACAAATTGGTAATGACGAGACATTGGGCAAAATGTGATAATGATGATTTGGAATTAGCAGCTTGAAGAGTCAGGCCCATTGCTGTTTATCAGAAATGTTTTACTCGTTCTTCAAGAATAAAGTTAATTAAATGGTTTCACTCTCACTTGATAATGAGAGGTTGTTCAAACAGTGAACATCTGTTAAGTAAGACAGCACTGAGTACATACAACTAAAGCACGATTTGCACGGGTCTAAAAATCAGGTGTCCTCAGAGCTGGTCAAAAGCAGAGGACGTCTACTAACCCCAGAGTTGTGGATTCATTTTCATAAAGAAAAGTTGGTAAATTCAAAACGAAATGTGATGTTGTGGTGCTTTTGTGCATGATTTATAAACAATGAACTGGGTGTAAATAACTAATTTCATTGTACCTTCTTTTCCAAAGGCTATAATAACCATTTTGTACCTTGAGTGAGATGTATTTCCAATACATACCTTTAAATGCACCATTCAAAGCATCAATTCTTTAAGAGTCGTCAATTATGTTTTGTATTTTCACCCGATTCCCAATTTGGCTATGCCCAATCGTTGCGTTTTACTGAACTGTGGAATCTTAGGACAGATCATACCAATTTTAATATTATATTATGGTTTATTGTAAAGGCTGATGTTGCTTTGAGGCGAATGCCCCAGAAATGCTGTATCAATTCTAACATAACACTGACATGGTCGATTCCCACAGGAGTAAAAAGATACAGGACGCCTGAGTTTGAAATTTTACAGAAGGTTCCTATGTCCTGAAAAAAATCGGAGCACCTCTGAGAATATTACCTTGGATAAAAAGAAATGTACGATTCACATGGGAAGCTTAAGGGGAGAGAGTAGACAGGACTGTGTTCGCTTTATAAAATTCATACTAAACAAATGCACAACTGAAAAGCTCCTACATTACATAAAATTGAATTTTCTTTTCGTGCAGTGTCTCATTTTCCCATTACAGAGAGACCTGCCTCCTCCTAAATGTGGGAAAAATAAAATATAAAAGATAATGTCTAGATAACAGAGTAACAAAATGTGCTTCTTGTTGGCAGTATCTGTCACTGTAGAAATCAGTTAGTAAATTGGAAGTAATGCATTGGGTTGGGATGGAATGGCCAAGGTCCATATCTTTGCTAAAAATGCATAATGGCAAACTGTATTAATGTACTACGTTTTTCTACAGGGATAAGGGTTAAAAAAGATTTTCAGGAGGCTGAATTTAAGACATGCTTTTACCATACAGGAGATGTGAGACAAATCACAATTACTACTCATCAATACATATATGGTTAGATATACTTTGAAAATTGATCCCATAGTGCTTGTGCACACCAGGAGGAATTACAGCCCATTCTTTCAACCGTGTTCTGCAAAGAAGTTCCAGCGAGGTTTGCCAATGTGAATGATGACAAAGGTGATCATCCCACAAACCATCATTTGGGTTGAGAACTCAGGATTTTTCTAGCTATTGAATGTAGGAGAAATCGTCATTGTGCTTCTTGATTAATAGTTGTATTATCCTCTTGAAATAATCCTTATCTATCTGAGAAAAAAAGTGTAACATATCTGCATGAGCTTCATCTGCCACAGTGCTCAGATGCACACAAGCATAAACACTTGCTACCAACACCTTGGACAGTTGTTATCACACAATCCAGTTGCAGTGTTTAATAAGAATCTCTCTGCCCTTAATATTGAACAACCTAAAGGCTGAGTCAGCTAACCACAGAATGTTTCAAGCTCAGCTCATGATAATCCATACTGTAGAAATAAATCGCTCATGTTATTTGTGTCACTTGAGGTTGTTCAAATGGATAAAGATAATAAAGTTGAAAATCAACATTCAAGTTGACTGTTCTAGTTTATACAGTTGCAACATGCAATTAGTGTCAAGTCACCTTTGAACAGATTGCCAATTAGTTGTCTTCTGAGATGTTTTCAGTTCTTTATAGATGTAAGAGACATGTTTGATTTCCTTGTAAGGCTACATTCTAGTTGGATGCTAATTAATATTTGATTAACTAGATAAAAATAACTGCTCTAGAGTATACTGCTGAGTTGATCACATGACACATGTTTAAGCTCCTGCCTTGTGCCTACTACTTTATTGGCAGGCTTCCTTACTACACCCATTTGGATTTTGTTGAAAATGCAACAATAAGAATATTTCAGTACATAACATAATCTGTTGCAGTATGGTCCATCAAAGGATCTTAAATTACTTTTATGACCTTGCGATTCAGACAGATTCAGTGCATGCAGAAGTTTGGAAAGGAACAAAAGTGCATTTCCAAAAGAGTAACTGTTCCTCTTTTTAATTGATATAAAAGGGTTTCTGTTTTTTGATGTTTATTAATTTCATGTTTTTGTGTTTTATTTTGAGCAAAAAAATTGGGGGTGTTCGGGGCTTTCGCTTTTTATATACTGTAATGAGAAGACTTATTTCGGGTTGTTCCCAAAATTCTTGTTTCTACTTTTATTGTTATTGTAGGTATAAAAAATGACTTGCATGTTAGTTTAAGGTTTGTGTCCTTGTTATTGAACCTCTGGTTTCATGTTTAGTGCGTTTCATATACCTCACTAGTATCTTCTTTCCTTTGCTGTATTCCACAATTAATTCTTTATGGTCACAGACATAGTCTTCTGAGGTTTTTGCATGCTTCCACAATTTGTTATATTTTTAAAATCATGTGAGCATGTAGAATTCCCGCTATCTACAGAGTGTCCAATAGAAATATGCTTTGCTAAATATGCTTTGCTATAGTACCCGCCCGTCCAACTACTGAGTCAACACGAATTGAGTAACCATTTCCGGTGCTTTTGATTACATTTTTATTGCATTGGGGGTTGTGGCAGGGCAAAAGCCTGAGATATAAATAGTGTGTGTGTGTGTGTTGGCAGAGAGGGGGTTAAAATCCTCCCTGTCAGAATACATGTGAGAATGTGGTTGGCGCCTTGATTGAATGATTGATGGTTAATTAGGCTCCAGCCACAGCTTTCTGTAATCTGGCTCAACAAATCACATTAACTTGTTGAATCCGAATTTCTGGTCTCCCTTTTTATCGCAATATGCCAAGACAGGGCTTCCCTTATTTCGAGCTCCCGAAGATGACCTTGCTAGTCACGTGACCAAAAGCATGCTGGACATTGGGAGGTGAATATCCAATGACAGTGATGCCACGTGACAAAGGTAGGAAGTAGACAACTAAAAAAAAAACTCTTGAGTAGCTGTTATTGCCAGACACCCTCTTGTTCTTAATATTTGACCTGCACGTTTTTGAAAAACGTTTAAACTATTAAGCAAAATTAAAAACTTTTGACACTTTACTAACGTTTAAACTGAACAATTAACACCCCTAGTGTTTGTGTACTTATAGTGAAGGCAAATGCCCAGCCTATAGTACATACTGTTTTGTGTAAGAAGGGCTTAGTACACAGCATTAAATATTTAGGACACTGTAGTATTTCTATGAACATACTTTTGTTAGTAATTGCATGCCTGACTAGGTCTGTTTTTAATGAACATGGCTCCCATGAGTAGTCACCAAACTAGTGTCTGCACACTGTAAAATGAGAGGCTTTTCATTAAAAAAAAACAGTGTAATAGCTGACTCAGGGTGTATTAGAGTCATACACTAGAGGGAATATAGATGGAACAATTACCCTCATGAGATCCTATTAAGTAGTTGAGACTAGTTCAGTATCTTACCTCCATAACTTTTTTTATGGGTAATGTGAGCCTGGTGTTCACTGCATCTGTCAAGCCGTGTTTTATTATTCAATAGATAACAATATTCAGTAAGACACTTTCTACCTTGTGTTAGCCCAGAGGGACTGGCAGTGTTTCTTTTAACTATATATACTGTACTTGAAAGGCATACAAAAATCAAGTCAAGCAAAGTCTATACCTCCTGTAAGTAGAAATTGCAGCCCCTTCATAGTTTAAAATGGTATTGTACTGGGCTATCTGCATATTCTTGAACTATTTATATACAAACTGCAACGGACCATATATCAATTGCAAAGAAAAAAATAAACAGGTTTTCTACAAAAAACATTCTGAAACAGATTACTATCTCTTCTGGCAATAAAACTATTTAAACTGTTATTGCATGTGTGCACAATGCTGCTTTTAGGTCAAATTCATTTTTTTTTTTAGACATAATATTGTTGTAGCTTCCTGTTTCCCATGCATTCTATTATTACACATGTGTTGGTTTATTTGATACATTCCGCTTCTCAAGAAACATTTTTATTCTGAAAGCTTTCCTACTGAAACCCACATCGAAAATCTATTAATGGCTGAGACATTTAAACCCTGGAGGGTAACTCCAAATAATACTGTGCTGTTTCCACTGACAGGTCTATTGAGTTATTTCACACACGGCATACGAACAATTACTTGTTGAGATTCTGCTAATACTTTCATCCTACTCACACAAAAAAGACATCGCTGCTATTAATTTGATAATACACTGACAAATTGGCCCTTGTTAGTTTACTGTAGAAATTCAGCCACTGTTGCTTTCGTTAATATATTTTTAGAAATGCGTGCCAAAAATGTTATGCTACATAATTTCATTTCGCAGACATACATGGGTTAGTTAAAAAAAGAACATATTGTATATGTAGCACATTGTGAATTATTGATTAATTATTAATTATTAATTATTGATTAAAGGCTTTAGTTATAACAAGCTGTTGTTTGTCTAGTCATTTCTATGGAAGGGAAGGGTAAAGGCATTTGCAAGTTATTTATCTCTCATTATGAGTGATTTGTGTCTAACAATAGCCTGTTGATTTGTTCATGTTGGCCCCTGGGTAGCAAACCTCCCCAGCCACATGACCAGTCTCTGCCTTGCAGGATTTATCTCGCTTGCCTGCATTTCATTGGCATGTTCATAAAGTTAAAGGCTGAAGGCTGAAGGTACTGTTGCATGAAATGAGGCTGTTTCATTTTCCAATTTGATACACAATACCACCCATAATATACTCTAATGGTAGCATCTCTTGTATAAATGTAAAATGTGTTTTTATCATATAGTTCTCATTTGGTTGTCCATAAAAAATGCAGCAATTACTACAACAAAGTTTCACTGCAAGAAGTTAAATCCCAATATTGCACATGCTGTTGATATTGCAGAATGGTGATAGACCCAGAGATACTGTACATACTGTCATGACAACAGCTGTAGAGTGGGGGGTCTGGTGAACCGCTGCAGGGATAAGTACTGCTATTTGAATTGCTTGTTTTGCAGCAGCAAGATTAACTAGAAGTTCTACGGCTTCCAAGGAGTTATTGTGAAATTTAAGCATTTTGATTGGTTGCCATTCACTCAGTTGTAGACATCACTAGTGGTTTTGGAGAAGACATTTGTGTGTTAATTAGGTTATCCAACATGGCCGCCATACCACTGAACCAATCAGCTTCATTTCGAGCACCGTGCATCTTGGACAATCCTTAACCATGTATACCAGGTTTCAGAACTCTGCGACTAGTGGTTTCCGACAAGAAGATGTTTGTAAATTGTTCAAAATTTGTTTTAAAATCCAATATGTTTGCCAAACCATGTGACCAATCGCGTTCATTCAGCTGTGGACATTAGTTCCCACTGGCATCTACAACTCTTCATGCAACGGTTTTCATTTTATGCAACTTTAAAGGTTTTGTTGGTGAAAAGAAAAAAAAAATCTTAACAACAATAGGCTTCCCAACCATGGACTTGGAAGCCTAATAATCTTAACAACAACAATAGGCTTCCCAGCCATGGGCTTGGAAGCCTAATTAGCAGTTGCCATTTGTCCTGAATTTCAAAAACCCCACCCTTCTGTGTGCAGTTGTTTACGTCGAAGCAGAAAGGATACCTATATGGAATCACTGAGTGTGTCGTGTTCAAAGAACTTATATTTTCATGCACAATGACTACCCTTGCAGATTGCCAGATATCATGATGATGCACAGTGATTGGCTATGTGTACGACTGCTGTCACCCTGAATGGAATGTTCTTTTTCTAGAATTTTGATGTCATCATACTGTCTTCATACTATATTCTACTAGATTTTGGAAATGTGCGTTCCACGCTTTTAAATTATTGGTACCTTCTTGCGGTGTGTGCCATATGAAATATTTGCATAGCCCCTCCCTAATTGCATTAAAATGACACCCACTGTCGCAGCATTTAGAAATTTGTTGTAAACCCTTGTCAAAATAAAAAAAAAGGTCAAGGGATTTTGTTTTCAGGGATAATAGTGCGACAATCATAGAGTCCTAAATGTAGCCATTGATGGGAGTGAAATATTGTCATATTGGTATTAGTTTTTGGCATTGCAAAGCAATCTGGTTTGGGTATAGTTAATTCCTACAGTATTTGTCCAAAATATTATACTGCTACAAAACTTCTCAACACTGTTTAAAACAAATTGGACTGCTTTTATACTGGTAACTTTATGGACATTTTGCAATTTACAATATCATTTCTTTAAATTTACTGAAAGAAAAGTTCAGTAACAAAGTTTGGTTACACTTTTTTCCAGTTATCCACCCACTCGGTACATAACG
Organism: Acipenser ruthenus; assembly: GCF_902713425.1. Taxonomy (NCBI): domain Eukaryota; kingdom Metazoa; phylum Chordata; class Actinopteri; order Acipenseriformes; family Acipenseridae; genus Acipenser; species Acipenser ruthenus. The sequence continues at coordinate 15,782,993 of NC_081194.1, forward strand.
TTAGCTCAGAATAGAAGAAAGCTTCTTGATATATAATACTCTAGTGGGCAGCAAGTTGTTTGATAATTAGTATGTCCACTGGTAAATTCCACTTGTTGGTTGTTCTGTCCTCTGTTCTTTAAATAATACTGTGGGTATTATTCCATGTTTATTTCAGGAACAGTATCTGTGCAGTACACAAAGCATTCACACAATTTGAATGAATGGATGGGAAATACAATCTTGTAGGGCCCTATGAAATCTGTAAGCATTTTTTTTTTTTTTGGTGAACTAATCACTCAACTAATCTTAGATGGTATTCAATACATTCCGAATGGCACACTAGCACGCTTCAGTATTCAAATTAGCCTTGGAAACTCTGAAAATGACATGCTATGGGTGCAGTGAGAGCTGTCTCTTTCAGTTATTATGTGTGTTGTTTTGCACTCTTTAAACCAAAACAGGATTACTGCCTGCTGTCAGTCATTCTGATACATACTAGACTGGATGAAGATTAGTCTATGAATATTATTTGTTCATTTAGCAGATGCCTTTATCCAAGGCAACTTACAGAGACTAGGGTGTGTGAACTATGCATCAGCTGCAGAGTCACTTACAATTACGTCTCACCCGAAAGACAGAGCACAAGGAGGTTAAGTGACTTGCTCAGGGTCACACAATGAGTCAGTGGCTGAGGTGGGATTTGAACCGGGGACCTCTTGGTTACAAGCCCTTTTCTTTAACCACTGGACCACACAGCCTCCTTACTGCAACGACTTTGATTTAACTATGACGATTAATAGCTGCTAGCTTTTCAATTGGAGTACCGTTATTACAGTTCTAAATATAGAAACATTGCTTGGATATTTAATCATCCACAGCACCAATGAAATGTTACAGATAAAAACCCCATTGTTCAAGATTCTAAGGCACTTCAATTTAGATGCTAGCATTATGCTTTTATACTGTATACCAGTACTGTGTGGTTCTGGTTTGATATTTACACGATATTTAGAATCCAATGGCCTAAAAGAAATGTTGTTATTTAGAGCATAACCTGTGTTAACAGAAACCAGAAGATATCCAAGACAATTTTCACTCGCAAGTGCTATAGAAATTCACATGAATTCCCATGCTCAAAATAGGCCAGTTAGACATTACAGCATAAGAGAAATGTGTTTATCAAGCCTGCTCTAGACTTCAAGTTTCATTGACATATAAACCCATATAAACAGCATTCACATTATCACAACAATAAAAATATGTGACACTGAAAAACAATGTTTGGCACAGCACATGAAATCCAATCTAGAGTATATTTTAGAGGTAATACTGTCTAACAAGCCCCATAAGACATGTCCCATTTCAAAAATGATGTTAGATTCTAAACAGAATAGAATACTAAACATTTTCCTGAGTGTATGCAGTACAGATAACAAGGCTAATCATTAAGGGTTTGCATGGATGTTTGAAAGGGATCTGTGGCTAAATTATTCTGAACTGGAATTTATAATTATATTCTAAGTAGCCTATTTGCACCCCCCTTCCTTTTAAGTATGTTCTGGTTCAGAGACCTTTGCCTGTAAGAGAAAGGGGTGGTAGGGTTGGCAAGCACAGAAAAGATTGATGTCAAGAGACACCAGTGGGCTTGCTCTCCTTTTGCGTTTGACTGCCTGAGTATGTCATGGCACTTGAGAATTTGAAAGATATTGGAAGATTGCTGAAGGAATTTTAATCACCATCAACGGAATGTATCCTTGTGGCATGAAGGATAGTTTACTGAAAGGTTTATGTTTAACTGATTACATTAGCAAAGCACTGTTAACAAAACAAGAAATGGCAACAATCAAAATCGCAATACATCCCTTGAATTTGCATGGGACCACTAGGGCATTAATAATTCAAGCAGGCACCAGAGTCCTGCAGCAAAATTGTTGACATGTTTTACATTTTAATACTGTTGTTAAATAAGGGACATATTGCATTTTTTTTTAGAGACTGACATTCTCCCTTACATCCAAATAATTAATTGAATTACAAAAATGTGCATTACAGCAGGTGTAATCATTGAGATAACCCTTCATTTAGCTTGAGATGTCTTAAGTTTTCATGTTGATACGTTATTTTATTACATATGACCCTGAGGTAACAGCTTTGTGGGTAGCTGCAAATACATTTGTGTTTGCTGCTGTAACTAGTGGAGAATAATAAGGAAATTTAGCTCCATTGCCCTATCCATGTAAGATCCACACAGCGGATAGTCACAGTTGTGACTGACACGTTGGCACTTTGTTGCACTTTGCACTTTAATTGCACTTGCATCTTGTCCTGAACATTTGATATAAAAAGAAGAAAAAAAAACTTTTAATGTTTTTGCATTAATGGCTTTTTGGAGTTTTTTTTTTTTTCTCCAGCATTACAGGGAGAGAGTCTGTTTCTACCTGCATTACATCTATTTATTGAGACTTGTCACCTGCACTATACATTTGTTGGATGCAATCATGTAAGGCGCAGTATTTTTTGGATTAATTTAACAATGTTCTGTGCCACAGAAAGACTTGTGGATGCCACAAATAGCAAGAGCATGTCTTAACCAGAAGCAGTCAATAAGGAGTTACAACTGGTCCAGGTTTGATCTCTACCAGCTGATGTTGCGTTATCTACTGAGTGGTGTTTGAGCAACAATACAGCAGGGAAAGGGATAAAATAGATGCTAGCATCTATCTTTAGGTAAGTAGGGATTTGTTTGTTTTAGTTGAACAAGTTATCAACAGTCAGAGGTTAAAGAGGGAACGAAGCATTAAGACCTGTGTAGTATGCTTTTATTTAGGTTAACAATACAGAAAATCACAGTAAAAGCATTTTCAGCTGTGTTTACTCTAGTTAGTAATTTCAGAGCTAATGCGGACCATGACCACATACTATAACATGTTTGTTTGGATGTTTGATATCTACCTGATGCATTTTTTTGTCTGTTTTCAGCATGAGAAAAATGAGAAACTTAAACAAGCCAGTGAGAAAACTGGTAGACCTCCGCAGATCCAATCAGTAATACTGTTTTCATGTCTCCAGTTCATCCAAGCGTGCACTGATAGCACAGTCTTTTGTTTGCTGGTTTTATTTCTTAGGAGCATGAATCATGACTTGAAAAGGTTTGGGTCTTTTAAATCATTGCCTTTTGGAAACTTCACTCTTATACCAATATCCCTCTAAGAAGGATGCTGTTAATGGTGGCTGCATTAAAAAAGGGTCCTGTTCCCTAAAACGGCGGATTTGAAGATCAGTCCCTCATTCTGACCTCGCTTCTTTCATTAGATTTGTGCTATTTTAAGAAGATTCTTTGTCTTCTGGTGAGGAGTATTCAGCAATTTAGATTAAACTTGCAGTGTGTCTGATTAAAAGACACTAAACTATTCTACCCATATTTGTTCATTCGTTTTTACAATTGCTTTACTTTTACTATTTGGTGCTGTTCTTACTGTCTCCCTTCAAATGTATTATTGTATCTTAGCAGTGCTACCTGTATTGATGACTTTCAATGAATGCACTAATACAACAAAAAGGGTCATATGTTAAATACATATTTTATTTTTTCCAAATCATATGCCGATGTATGGTAAAACTGTAATGTTATACATCATAAAATTTGCATGCTGATATTAACTTGCCAGAAAATCACGGGCCAGTTTTGCAAAGCTTAATGATGTTAATGCTATCAATTTAAGCTATTGCTTCCTGGTTTCTTAAAAGCAGTCTAGAACAGTTTCATGGATACAAAACTTATTCCATCCAAACAGAATCTGTGAAAACAACCCTCAAAATGTGCAATATTTACCTTTGAACAAATGATTAGTACCATTTGCCCAGTGCATATTATATTAGGTATATTAAAAAGATAAGGACAATATTTTGTCTATCTTTAAAAATAAAATAAAAATTAAAAAGCATGCAGCAGCAAGATGAAGAATGTGTCGCTTTTAATGTCAGTTTGGTCGGCTTGCTCATTTCCCCACTCAGTTTTTCTATTACTCATAATAATGTTTTAGAGACCTGACTTTGGTATTATTATTCAGTTAAATATAAGTGGTAGATTTATTTTTTTAAATCAATATGTCTAGAGTAAGCTTTTTCTTTACCAATCTAACATCCCTAGTATAACATCCCTATAAATAATTATAAGAGAATGTCTGGGGTGCGAGATGCATCTAAAATCCAAGATACAGTATAATAGTGCTCTGTGTCTTTTATGTAAGTAGAAAGGAGGATAAGGGCAGTCCTCTAAACGGTGAATTGAAAATGTATCACAGCTGAATTTGCATTTGTCTTTTATCCCAATCTGTTTCTGCCGGTGCAGACAGCTTTACTAAAAATAGCGCAGCATGTAAATCCTCCATCGCTAAAACCTGCAGTTCTTTATCAAGTTGTCTGTTAAGTGTGTTTTCCCTCTGATTGTGCTTGTAATTAAATATTGATTTTTCCAGTAGGTGCATTATTCAGAGGAGCAGAGGAGGACTCGATGCCAGCCTCATTCCACACTGGGAATGTTTACGATTCCAGTTTAAAAAAAAATAGCAATTCAGTTATTATCATTTTGTTTTTAAATCTATAACAATAAACAGGTTTTCCTTTAGGATGTTACATTTTGGTGCCTGTTAGAGGGGTGTGGGTGATTCACTGAACACATGGGAGACAGATAGTGTTTTTGAAACGCCGCACAAGCTCACTAGCTTTATTTATTCCCCTGGTAGGTATACTCTGGTGGAACTCAGGGTTGTACCAACAATGGTATCCCCCAGTGCCAAAGTGGTTTGCAGTGCGCAGGTGTAGAGGTGATGCGGTGCTCAGGAATAACAAACACAACACAGTTCACGGTGAAAAACAGCTCTTTATTTGTGCTGGGTTGCTTGTTTGGCAATCTTAAATAATAATACCTGGCTCTGCACAACGATGTGTATAGCGTAGGTAAACCACGGGGTTCAGTCCAGAAATAATAGTACTAATAATGACGCACACTTTACACACACGATCACAAGTCCAATAGTGAGTGTTCCTCGTGCAAGTGGTGATTTATACAGCAACACTGAAACAGTAGTGCAGTGTAGTCCGGGTTTGATGCTGACTGATTAGCGACAGCTCCCAGATTTAGTCTCCTATGAATTACAAAGGTGACAATTACTAGACAGACAGATACAACACGAAAAACACTCACGGTTACTTTTTGTTGGTACTGTCCTTTTACAGGTCTTTTCACAATCATAACAAAGGAACAGATTGCTTCGCCACATCCCCTGATATACCCTCAGTCACGCCCCCTTTGGTAGAGAGTGCAGTCATGTATACTCCAATCCATGACTGACACATCGCCTACAGCATTAAGGCATTGACTTCTGGCATTGTGACTGACCCCTTTCTGGATGGCCGACTTCCGACTGACCCTGGAATGAACTGCCAAACTGCTGACTACTCGGAGAGATCCACGTGACACACCCTCACCCAGCCTCTCGGTGTCATCGCCAGATTGGCAGACGGGTCCTACAGGGCTTCCAATTCCCCCCCAACCCCCCGCAAGATCACGCATGCGTCCGATAGCCAGCACAGATCTCCCCTGTCACAGTGTCATTAAAATTCTATTTTGCTTGTTATTTATTGCCAGAAACCTCACAAATAACATTCTAATTGCATATCCAGGTACCTGTATTTAAATATATGTTTTACCTGGGTTTTGATTATAACAGATGACCAAAAAAGACTTTTTTCTTGGCATACACCCACCCCTTGTTATATCGCCCCTCGCTATACTGTGGATTCGGATATATCGCGGTCCTGGAGTTGGCTCCCCATTTTTACAGTCTAACTGCGCATGCCTTAGCTGCACTATACATAGACAATTTCACTTTGAATTACTGTTCATTTTATTTCGCACTGCACATCAGAAACAAAAATATACAAAACAATTAAAAACAAAGCATTAATATCGTACTATTATCATATACACACACATTGTACAATAACACAAAGCAAATTAAATATCTACTTGCTGAAGGTTTTTTTTAAGCAATGCACTAGCAAAAGTCACAGGGCAGTGACGTCAGCTCCCTAGCAACAAGCCTCCTATGTTGGGAATGGATTCTTTCAATGCAGCGGGTTTGGGCATTTGAGAAAGGAGAGGAAGACTCAACTTAAGTTGATGAGAAGCACTTAGCACGTACGAATTAAAATGGTGGGCTGCTTTTTATACGAAAATACTGGACCCTGATGCCCACGATAAAACGAGGGAGAGGTTGTACAGTATTTGTTATTAACCTACAGTACTTGTTATTCGATGGGTCTCTCGCTATATTGCGGCCCTTGATATATAGCGGATTTGTATTGTACCCTGACACCCGCGATGTAATTGTATTCAGGAGAATATCATGAAGACATCTGAGATACTATTTAAAAGCAACTGGATTTCAATTTGTAAGTGGGCCAAATTTCCTGGCAAAACACCATCTGTTATAGTGTTATTTTTAATTTCCCAACTATAGTATTTTTACATTGTTACACTTAAATAAATTTGTGTGGCTCTGGACTACTTAATACTGCAGTTGTACTATGGTTTGCTACTAGATTGTATTATAGAAAAAAGGGGATCTAACAGCATACATGAATAGCTGAGCAAGAATAATGATTGGAAAACTACAGCATTCTGGTTTAAAATGTACTCCAAAATAGTTTGAGAAAAAATATGGTTTCCTTTTTTTCTAAGGATGGAAGCAATTATTATTGGTTACAGTCTTAAACTACAAAAGACACTGACCCTGTCATTCTGCAGAACAGTAACTGCTATTTGCACGTAGTGTAATGTAGACATGGGACTTAATCATTGGTCTGACACAAATTAACACACAAAAAGGAATTGACTGCTACTAACAATATCGTCATTAAAATGTATTTTAGATCAAGGACAAAAGGGGGTGTCTGTTAGTCTAGCTGTATGTATGTCTGTTGTAATAAAAAATAATCCCTAATAACAAATTGAAGAACTGTAAACCATTAAACATTTAATAATTAATTTGATTGTAGTCTGGTAACATTTATCAGGAAGACAGTTGAAACTGGTCTGCTGAGAGGAGAGGTACAATATATTCCTCACACTCTTGCAAAAAGCTTGTGTAAAAATCATCAGACAAAACAATGGTAAATTTATAAAACACTTTAGGTTTAAAATACATACATTAACCAGAAAAATAACCATTATATTGACTTTTGACCCAATATGTGATGTTATTAATATTTTTAAAAATAATATTACAGATGTTCTTTAGTATGCATCACAAAAAAAAAAAAAAAAAAAAGAATTGCCTGACAGATTCCATGTCATCTTAATGGAAAAATATGCTTGGAAGTTTATCTTAATTTCAACCCTTTTGTTATGCATTGCTAATCAACAGTAGTACTTGGGGCTGGGGTCGGCAACATATGCATAACTGGCTCTTCAAGTAACCAAATATGGCTCTCTAGTCTCTAAAGTGATTCACAAATACACACACACACAAATAATTAAATGTACTATTTGTGTCATCGCACATCTACAAATGATTTATTTTTACATCCACCTACCCGCTGCTCTTATTGGTGCTTGTATTCCTGGAGTCTGTTTCATCGCATTTCGATTGGTCGAGAGATCTGTCAACAAGATATATGCACACGAGTCACATTCTGTAAGTGTTTCTTCAGTTTCAAAGTGTAGTGTAGAGGTTTTTAGTTTCATTTAAAAAATGGCAAAAAGAAAGTCGGATGCGGAATACTGTTCTTTTCAGCCAGAATGGACCGATATGGAGAAGTCAGGCTTTCCACTTTCTCTCATATGCAGTGAATGACTGGCTTCAAACAAAAAAAAAAACAGTTCATGATCGAACTGTGAAAATGGCCGATCAGGTTGACAAGCAGCAAGTAGAAAATCTAAGTTTTGCTACATGTTTTTAAATGGCTTTGGATGAGTTAACGGATGGCTCTGATGTTGCACAACTATGTATTATGTGGCAACTTAGTACGAGAAGAAATGCTTGCAATTCTGCCAATGAAAAAATCAAACAGACGAAGACATACTTAAAACTGCTGGATTTTGTTAACGAGAAGAAGATAGTTAGGGAAGCGTGTTTCAGTGTGTACTGACAGTGTACCCAGCATGATGGGAAAACACAAGGGGTTTGTTTTTCTTTTGTCAGAACGTCCCATTTTAAGCTTTGATTGTATTACGCACCAGGAAGCAATGAAGCACTATGTGCCCCGTCATGTGTAGTGCAACTTCGTGATGTAAGAACATAAGAAATTCTAGAATGAGAAAAGGCCATTCAGCCCACCTGTGCTTGCTCGCTTAATGCAAGTGTGGTCCATTAGCACTCAGGAGAGGAAAAACAAAAAAATCCCTAACCATTTAGGTTACCATTTATTCCTAGTGTTTTGATCTTTAGATATAGCCTTGCGTGCTGTACTTTGTCAAATGCTTTTTGAAAATCTAAGTAGATTATGTTATCTTTGTCCACTCTAGTAGTCACCTCCTGAAAGAAATCTAGTAAAATAGTTAAACACGATCTACCCTTCCTAAAGCCATGTTGGATGTCACCTATAATATTGTTACTATATAAATATTCCTCCATTTTGGTCCTTATTATAGTTTCCATGATTTTACATTTGATCGATTTTTAAACTCATAGGTCTGTAGTTCCCAGGGTCAAATTAGTCTCCCTTTTTAAATATAGGAACAACATTACCAATTTTCCAGTCCTGTGGGATGGCACCATTATAGATGTATTGAATATATAACATATTGGTTTAAAAATCTGTTCTCTAGTTTCCCTAAGGACTCCTTTGTTTATTTTAAGTGCTGCTAGCTCCCTTAGTACTTCATTCTCTTCTATAACAAACTCTGGTAATTATGTTTGTGTACATTCTGTTAACCTTGGTATATTGCATGAATCCTCCTTTTGTAAATACTTGTACAAAGTATTGATTAAGTATGTGTGAGATTTGGTTGTCTTTAGTCACTAAATTGCCACTGCTGTCACGTAAACTACTGACTTCCTTTCAGTTTCCTTTTAGCATTAACATATTGAAAACATCCTTTTGGATTTACTTTCTGTTGCTACTTGTTTCTCTAAGTTCCCTTTTCGCTCTCCTGGTCTGCTTTTTAAGGTCTCTACAGGCCTCTCTGTATTCTATTTGTGATGTTGCTCCCTTTGATTTAATAGAAATATATAATTTTCTTTTATTTTTAATACCCAGCTTAATAGAGTGATTTATCCATTGTGGTTTCTTTTTTTTTTAAGTTTACCGATTCTCATATTTGTGATAAATGTATCCTGCATTTCTAACATTATACAGTCAACACTCGGATATCCGTAACCCAGATACACATCAGTCGCAATTTACTGCCCTTGTATGAAGAATAAAATCAATTCCCATTATATATATGTAACAAGTTAATGCACTTACCTGTCAGGCGCGATTTCCGACTCACCAGTTTTCTGATACAAAGCCCATCTCTTCAATGTCACAGCCCGCATTTTTTTTTTTTTCAAATTCTCTCTAATGCCAAATCAGTCAGTCTTATATTGTGCCATTACACAGCGCTTCCTCCAGTTTCACCTGACGAAAATGCAGCCAAAACAAAGCGAATGAGACAAGCTAGGGTAATGTAACAATTAATCATTAAACAGTTTAAGATACTGTGATGTATTTTTTTTTAAAATTTTATCTGTGATCTTTTGTTGCTTTTGTGCATTTTCATTTACAAGTGAACTGTGACATTAGGGCCTTATCGAGCACTGTATTTTGCAATTTTGAATATTGACTTTGGATACTGTTTTAATTTTGGAAACAGTTGTTTTTTAATTTTTTTTTAAATCTTTTGATTTTGCTAAATTGCATTGCCTTTTACGTTTTACGCAGTTCTGCGCATGGATAACATTTAGATTTCATTTTGCTGTTAGGTCGTTAATGGGAAATTTTACATACTGCTACAATACGTACCGGATTTAAAAGTATGTACTGTATGACAGTTAACGTGTCGTCTCTCTAGTTTTGGTAAGTGATATTTTCAGAATCATATCGTTCAATTAAAATACTACTTATGTTAAAAATATAGTACTGTACCAACACAACCAATACAGTACATGTAAATGGAAGCCTACTTATTTTAAAACCCCTTCCTTTCAGCTAGGTATTTTTGATATTGCCCATTTTACAGGGAACACAAAAAAGATACAAGGGTTGGAACGGGCCAAAATGAAATAATCAGCTATGCGTCACACGCGTATAACCGTCCCATGAGTCAAAATTTTATAGGGTCGGATATGTGAGTGCTGACTGTGTCTCTAAATTTAATCCAATTGTTTTCAGCTTCATTATCTATTAGTATTCTGTCCCAGTCTCTTTTTAGAAGCTCCTGTTGCATTCCTTTGTAATCCACTCTCCTGAAATTGTATACCATTGTCTTTGATTTATGTACTGCCCTTGATTTATTTACCACAAACCTTATCATATTATGGTCACTTATTCCTAGTGGTTCTATTACCTGCAAGTTGTGTATCCTTGCTTCATTGTTTATTAATACCAAATCTAGACATGAATTGTATCTAGTCGGGGCATTCACCAGTTGTGATAAGAAACAATCTTGCATTAACTCTGTCATTCCCATATCTGAACTGTGTCTGAGGTCATGTGGTCCCAGTTTATGTTTGTGAAGTTAAAGTCTCCCATAATTAGGGTGTACCCTTCCTTACTTAGTATTTTGATGTTTGCATATAAGTTTTTGATTCCTCAGAACTTGAGGGCCTATAACAGACTCCCACTATAAAACCTTTAGATTTGATTTCATCTAATGTTATCCATATTGATTCGTTGTTGTTATCATTACCTGTTGTTTTTAATGTAAATTGGCATTGGTAGTGTGTATTGTCAATGGGATTCTTGCCCGAGCCCTGAATCACTGTCAATTCCAGTCCCTGCTGGAAGAAGTGGATTACGAGTATCCAGGACTTTTGATGCACGACAGTGTACGCAGGCTGTCCCGTGGCAAAGTTTTAGTTCGCTTTGCTGTCTGCTTAAAAGAAGTAAAAACATTCCTAAGAATGAAAGGTGGTACACATCCTGAACTTTCAGACTGTGACTGGTTTCTCAAGTTTTATTATCTTGTGGACATTACAGGTCATTTGAATCAACTTCATGTTAAACTTCAAGTGCAAGGAAACACCGTCCTGTCCCTACAGCAGGCAGTTTTTGCATTTGAATCCAAATTGAATCTGTTCATCAGAGATATCGAGACTGGCAGACTAACTCACTTTGAGATGTTACAAATGTTTCGAGATTCATGCATGGTAGAGGATCCTAGCAGCAGTCTAGATCTGCAGCAGCTTGTGGCGTTTACATCTGATCTGCTAATGCCTAAGTCTCGTTTTGTGGACGTTCATTTTGTGGACAGTCGGAGAGTTGGAGCTGGAAGTTGCCGACTTCAAGGAGTCAGACATTTGGGTTGAAAAGTTTCACACTCTAAAATCAAATCTGTAAAGCCTTGCCCAGCCACACGCAGAACTGGCAAAACTGCACAAATGGACTGATGCAAAGATAACCTCATTCTGTAAACTTGGATTGAACTTCCACTTACATACGGTACAATGCAGAATGTCAGTTTTGCTCTGTTAACGATGTTTGGCTCCACCTATATGTGTGAACAGGCATTCTCCCACTTGAATCACATTAAAAACAATGTGCGCTCAAGATTAACAGAAGAAAGCATGAATGCTTGCATGAAGCTAAACTTGACCAGCTATGAACTGGACTTCAGTTTGGCTCTGTTGCACAAAAAGGTTGCTGACCCCTGACTTGGGGTATTGTGCGCTTAGGCAAAACAAACATTCATGTCTATATCATTACATATATCTTCCTGTTTGTTATTCTTTACCCACCGCAAAATTTTATTTTATTTAGAAATGGGGCAGTTTTCTTTGCATTAAAAAAAGGAAGGAAAAAAGACTGTAATGTGGCTTAGTTTAGCTATCCAGTTGAATTAAGCGATTAAGAAGGATCAGTCTTGTAAGCACTCAGGGCTATTATAACATTTTCCAAATATGGTATATTAAGAGATATCCTCTTAAAAACAAAACAATAAAACCTTTAGATTTCTAATTGTATGCTAAGACTGGAATGTAAGTATGACTGGCGGGTGCAATGCTGAACTGTGAGTTGTATTTCCTGGAAGGCAAGTGAAAACTAGCTCTTCGGTGTGCATTACTGACAGGCACTGATGGAAAATAAGCCATGAATCATAAAGTCTTTGTGCAAAGCTGTCTTTTTTTTTTTTGTTTTCCATACATGCCATTGAACCCTGTATTTACAATAGGCTGCAGACAGCAGAGGGCAGAATCTTGTTGTATATCCTGAATTACATAGATGGTCGAACTAATTTAATAACTAGTTAACTACTCTGGAGAAACAAACGGAGCCAGCTAATCTATAAATTATCAGCAAATGTGTGTAGTAATGGTAGCCTGAAGTTTCCACCTCTTCATTGCTCAGCTTCAACAACACCCACGTCCCTGAGTTACTCATCCTACCATTTACAGACATTACCTTTGCGCGGGCAATAGAAACGAAAGCTTGGTCTGTTCTCTTGGGCTCTTCAATACCTTGCTTATATAAGAGGGACACATATCAAACGGAACTATGAAGAGGATAGAATGGAACTTTTAATGAACTAATTTTCCTACCAGAATCGATTCACATTGGTACCACTGAAGATGAACAACAAAGGGCAAACGATATCTGTAGTCAGCAATTTTTATAGTCCTTTATATTCAACAGTCATGCCTACCTATGATACAGTAAATGCAGGTGTTATGCTGTGCTGAAGGTCACTCTAAAAGCTTATATAATCAGCAATTTAACAGTGAATGGTTTTTTGTCACTGCATAAATTAAACGATACCCTAGCTTTCTTTCAGTGAAAGAAAAGCTACTTTCTGCCCACATAAGCAACACAATAAAAGCCTTTTTGTTATAAATCTTATGTCCCCATATTAGCAATTTGAATTCTAAGTATAGTATGGTATAGTACATTATTTGGGAGATTAATTAATGAAGATGAAAAAAAATTCATGAACAGATAAACAAACTATTTAGCTACAGTACAAAGTTTATACTTCAGATAGCCTGGGTGAAGTATCATGCTCTGTCCCATTGTAATTATCTATTCAGTAATAGTCATATATACACAGAAAACTAGTGGTGTGGAGTGTCAACAGAAGGTGCTTGTTTAGAGCCGAGCAGCTCAGAAACAGCAGCAAAATCGACTTCTTACTAGACACTCATCAAAACAACACACTTAATGAACTTTAAATGGCTTAACATAAATACAACTCATAAATATACAGATCAAAGGCTTTTAGTGTGTTAAAAGGGTACATTTCCCAGGAAATGTCACAATTTAGGAGGAATTACTTATACCTACTTATTCATATGTATTATAATACTTATTAATATGTTTCACTGGGGTTCAAGTTTTAGTGGAAAGTGTTTGTGTCCATAAAATACCATTATTGGAGTATTAAGTCTTAATTCTCTGCTGATACGTATTAAATTTGTATTTATTGTAGGATTACAAAATCATATACTACAGTAATGTACACTACAAACTATTACTTTAAATTAGTCATTAGTCAGTGTGTATATTTAGTACTATCTGCATCATAAAAATAATTAAATCTAGAATTATTTGGCATAGTTGCATAACTGAAGAGCATTTTAGTTGCACAACCCTTTGTTAATATGTCTGTGAAGCGTGGTGGGTCCATTAAGCTGGCCTTTTATCTTTTGATAGATACTGTAATTTCATATAAATTATCTGAGAACCTTTGTAAAAAAGGGCATTTAAAACATTATAATGTAATTGGATTAAAGTGAGGACATCAAAGCTGACATGTTGTTAACAAACTGCTGTATCTCTCAGAAAACATTAATTGGCCTTTTAAAGGTGGGCACAGTATCGACACATCCTGTGTATATTAATAAATTCATAAGTGTAGGTTACACTGTCTCTTTAGTATGAAGAATATTAGACTTGATATGAACAATACACTGTTGTGTCACCAATCAACAAAGTGAGGAAACTGACTTTAATTCCTGGACAGAATATTACATTTGCTGATACATTCACTGACATTTTTTTTTCCTCCAAAAAGCTGTATTTTAGTTAATTATGAATCAGATAAGTACTGGTTGGGCCTTTGTAGCTAGGAATATTGAAGATAATAAATGCAATAGCAAGAGTGCCAGCTGACATTGAGGTCCACCTCCACAAGCATGCTGCTGTCTCATCAAGTAAAGAGAATTAAAACCTTAAGAAAACATTTGATGGGGGCTCCCGAGTGGCGCATCTAGTAAAAGCACTCGTGTAGAGTGCAGGATGCGCCCTATAGTCTGGACATCGCTAGTTTGGGTCCAGACTATTCCTTTGCCGACCGAGGACGGGAGCTCCTAGGGGGCGGCGCACAATTGGGCGAGCGTCGCCCGGGGTGAGGGAGGGTTAGGTTGGCCAGGGTGTCCTCGGCTCATCGCGCACCAGCAACCCCTGAGGTCTGGCTGGGTGCCTGCGGGCTTGCCTGTAAGCTGCCCAGGGCTGCGTTGTCCTCCGACGCTGTAGTTCTGAGGTGGCTGCATGGTGAGTCTGCAGTGTGTATATAGGACATTGCAGAGACTACCCTGCAAATAGGAATGTGCAGAACTGCCAGATCTGCACATCTGAGAATTTACAAATAAAAGGGAAAGAGTGATATACCAGGTGAAAAAAAAACATTTCACTGAAAGGCAAATTATATTATCAAAGGAAAAGTATTTGTTTTGCACATCTGTAAACACATTCAACATGATCTACATGTTCTTGCAGCCCAAGTTGATGAAGTGGAGGTTTTTTGTGTTTTTTTTGCTGCAGCTATGTCTGTAGAGAACAACAAAGAAGGGATCTGCTTGTATAGTCTCAAAAATATAAAAAAGCATATTCAGGATTGTGCTTTTATATGCACATATGGAATCTGGAAAGAAACTGTTTTTAAATTATTTAATTTAATTATGCATTTTGTAATGTCTTTGTGTTCATTATCTTAAATTCCACAGATGTGCTGGATTCAGCAGACCCTGTTGACTTTAAAAAAATAAATAAATAAAGAAAGAAATGTAGGCTATACAATTTATTGAAATATAAAACAGAGTGGGAGCAAGATGCATTTTAGAATGGCAATGACAAATCATTTTAAATGTTTAAACCACAACATGTTCTATAAATACAGATTAAGGGGCTCTATGTACTGATATTACTTACATGTTTGTAAATACTGTGAATTTGTAACATCTGTACTTCGTAGAATTGTTGTGTGCAATGTAATGAACAGCTCTTTTTTGTGAATAAATATCGTAATGTCACCGCAAGTTTACAAACAGCATAAATCATTATACAGGAGAGATCAGAATTTGCATCTCCTTATAAATAGATTGTCAACACCGAAAGTCACGGTTTAGAACTTCCTTCTGGCACAGATAAATAAGTGGTATAGTGAAGAGAAATATAATAGGATGGAGCTGTGGCTTCTGCAGACTCCGACCTTGATGGAACGATGGCACTGGCCAAAAAGAAAAGGAAAACGCATGTCCACGAAGTAGAAATCGACCTGTTAGTGAAATGGGAAAAAAAAAATCAGGCAATTTGCAGGGCCAACACTTTGCAGGGCCAAAAAAAAACATTAAGAAACGAAACATGGAAAGAAATAACTAACACAATAAATTCACGGGGACCAGTGCTGGTGCAAGGATTTACTGGGCCCTGGTGCAAAACTGTGAAGTTTACCCAACCCCTCCCCCCCCCCCCCCCCAAAAAAAAAAAAGTAAATTAAAAAATTTAAAAAAAAATGTTTTAAAAAAATTTAAAAATGCGGAGCGCTGCTGCAGAAAGTATTTCAGTTTGTGTTTAATTAAAGAACTCTGCAATGATTTGTTGTTTAAAGCACCTTAACATGTAAAAGAAACCAAAACAAAATGTATTTATTGCCATTGTTTAATATAGACTAGTAAGAGTAACTAAAAGCCTGTAAACGTTTCAACAGAAAGTTTCACATATGAACAGCTAGTTGAATCTACGCTATTGAGAGGCATGTGTAAAATAACAAGCACAAACTGAAGTCGTAAATCAGGAAAAAATGATGATACATCAAGGGTACTTTGATATTATAATGAGATTAGTACATTTGCATACGAAAGTAGTTTGACATGGACAGTTGTAACTAAACTACCGCAGCAGGGATGAAAGTAAGTTACAGGGGCCCTAATTATGTTAATATCATTGTGGCAGGACAGAAGCCCTGCTGGTGTAAATAGTGTGGGGGGGAATGTAAGGTTGGCAGGGATGGGGTTAAATCTGCCCCGCCAGCAATACAGATGTGGCTATTCCCCAATGAGGTAATTGAGTGCTAATTGGGGAGTGGCCACATGTATAAAAAGGAAGCAAAATCCTTTGGTCTGCACCAGCTCTAAGTCAGCTGCTAGGTGCCGGCCGAGGTGACACGCCAGCTCTTGACGGTGACGACCTGCGAGGGGAATGTGATGCCTCATCCAGCCGCGGTGTGTACCCAGCTCTGCTTCGCACCCCAGCCCGACCGACCCAGCCCTTAGAGCCAATCCTTATCCCGAAGTTACGGATCTGACTTGACGACTTCTCTTACCTACATTGTTATAACATGACAGAGTCGGTTCATTTTAGAGACCTGCTGCTAAGGGGAGCACAGCAAAAGCCAGCCGCATGTCCACGTCTAGCGGGCTCAGCGCCCGTGCCACTGGTAGCGTCACCACTGCTGGAGTGCCTCACGCATCCACCACCGCCAGAGTGCCCAGCGCTGTTGCCTGCATTGCCACTACCTGCGCTGCTACGGCTGGAGTACACTACACCGCTGGCCATGTGTGCGTTGCACAAGAGGAGGGATATGTGGCAGGGCAGAAACCCTGCTGGTGTAAATAGTGTGTGGGGGAATGTAAGGTTGGCAGGGATGGGGTTAAATCTGTCCCTGCCAGCAATCACAGGTGTGGTCATTCCCCAATTAAGTAATTGAGTGCTAATTGGGGAGTAGTTATTCTTTTGTTTAAACCTTTTGTTTTGGCCCTTGTGCCTTTTTCTTTGTGTCTTTTTGTTTCATAAATGTGCGCTTTGCGCTTTTAAACTACATCTTCTGTCTCTAATTCCTGCCGGTAACATCTTGAGCCATGACACTATCCTGGCATATCATATCATCTGTTTTTTATTTCAATTTTAATTATTTTCTAATATGTTTACTGTATATGTATACTGTAGTTACTTTCTTTTGCAATGCTTCACTCGCAGTGTGCGAGAAACACAAAAACGTTAAGTTTGCAATGCCAAAATGCCAGATAAGGGCGTCTGCTAAGAAATAAATAATAATAATAAATCACATGCGATTTGTAAAATATGCCGTAAAGAAATTAATTACATTGGAAATGCAACCAACCTTTCCACCCACTTGAGAAGACGTCAAGACATGCATATTGCAAACACCAGTGTCCCATTATAAGAAGTGTTTAGTACAGCAGGTGCTATAGTACAGTAAGTATATATAAGAAGTGCTGAAAAAAGCCAAACGCGTTGACCACCTAGTGTTTGTGAAGAAAATCTTAACAACGCAGGTCTTATCATTTAAAGGGGCTTATGTGTACCTACACTGGATAATGTAAACAAACTGGACTGACAAACAATACAGTACACAGAAGTTAAACTGCGGGAGGACAAAATTTAAAATGAATGTGAGCATGTTGAATCCTTTCAAATGAAAACAATTATTTGTAATGATGATTCAAATAATATTTTTGTTAATAGATTGATGATTAAAATGTCCATGTTTCTGTAGTTAGCACCTTTTTGCACAAGCAAAATAAAGTTAAATAAAGTTATTTTGTCATTACTGGATTACGATGTTTTGTACAATGGAAATGTTTCATAGTGGCATATCTTTTAAGCTAATTGAAATATTTAAGCAGTTGCTATGTATCGTATCGCTGTGAACCCAAAGATACACACTCCTACGTATGACCTTGGCTTGTATCTCAAACATATTTGCAATAATCAGTATTTTAAAAATAGCAGCATATGCCAGCACATTTCTAAGCAAGCTACTATTACTTTGGGAGTTAGGAGCTTAACGTATCCTGTTTTAGGGATTGGTAGAATACAATTTATTGCCATTTATTTATATTTGATATACATTTTATACAGACATTTAGGGGAAAATCACAATTGTAATTGCACATTATTAATGTTTATTGAATTCTAACTGTTGTTGCTTTTGTTAGAAAGTGTGATTTGATTTACAAAAAAATGTATCATCTAGTTTAGAAACCTAGTAGCCAGTTTAAACATAAGGACTGTGTTTAGAACTGTAGAATGGACAGGTGTGAAGTCAACCTTTAGTTGATAGCTCAGCAGCAGAATGCCACTTTCCAAATGAAGGTTTATAGCAGCAGCCAGCCACATTTCTGGGTTTATCTGAATATTCATCAGGGTGAAGGATGTTGAAGCCTGACTTGTTACTGGGCTGGAAAATATCCGCCTGTGCTACTAGCTTTAAAAATGATGTCAAAGGTAGCAGGATGTTGCACCCCACACCAACACAATGGCAGCAACAGCACTGCTATTGCAAGTCATGGAGTGTAGTGTTATAATCAAGACTACAGTATGCTCTGTTCTTCACAGCGAACAGCAGTGGACGTATTGATAAGACCGCTCTTTTTCACATGTTCATTTGCTTTCATGTACAAACCATTCGATCTGTATTTATTATTTGTTTATTTAGCAGACGCCTTTATCCAAGGCGACTTACAGAGACTAGGGTGTGTGAACAATGCATCAGCTGCAGAGTCACTTACAATTACGTCTCACCCGAAAGACGGAGCACAAGGAGGTTAAGTGACTTGCTCAGGGTCACACAATGAGTCAGTGGCTGAGGTGGGATTTGAACCGGGGAGCTCCTGGTTACAAGCCCTTTTCTTTAACCACTGGACCACACAGCCTCCTTATCTAAGGGGTATCACGTACCCCTTAGATAACGCCCCTGTGGATGTATTGTTTTTGTTCACAAAATTGTTTGTAACCATAAGCAGGTTCTGTTCAGTATGGTTACATTGCTAGTGACTACTGTACATCGAACTATCAAGGCAAAAACAACAATTGGTAAGGCAACCATTGCCTTACACACTTTGCTGTGGGGTGGGTGCACAGTGTTGTGACTCGCGTATGTTTTGTTTCTGTAATGTTCCTTTTTTTTTTTTAAAAAGGCAGTTATTTTAATGTATACTTCAGTAAGGGTTTGCCACTTTAACAGGATTCATTTGCAGTGGACAGGATAAATACCAGCAAGGAATATGTGTGAGCCGAGGTGTTATCCTTTTATATTGTCTTGTCAATATCGACTGCCAGTTTTATATCTTTTCTATCTGTTACAGTATGGAGGTGCTATATTACATACCACTATTCCTAAGTTATTTTATCTTATTAGTGAAAACCTGTGAATTTTCCAGTTCATTTTCAGAACTCTTTGTTTTCTATAAAAATAAATACAAGATAAATGTAAAGCTTTTGTAAAACAGGGAATATATAGGTAAAAAAAAAAGAATACAAAATGAATGTATAGGTAAAATAAATTGTTAAAAATGAATATGAAGAGCCTTGAGTAAACTCTTCTGATGTACGATGTAAAGGGCATCAACTTATTGTGGCTTCATTTGTTACTAATTTGAAAAATGTATTTTGGTAGCACCTTTTATGTCCATTTAGAATTATGTTCCAATGTATTCTTCACCTTTTCAATCTTGAGAGATTATTCCTTTTTTATTATTTATAACTGACATTTCATGCTCATTCTTATACATAATGAATGTAAAGTAAGGACTTGCTCTCCCATTGACCCGAAAGACCTTGAAGCAGTGATTAAGACTCTGGGTAATGCTGAAGAGCTCAGGCTCCTCAAGACTTGTTTTCAACTGACAAAATAGAGCTGTTTTAATGCATTTACCAAAATCAATTCGCACAAAATGCTGTGTATAGGCTTTATGCAATATAGCATTACCTGGGAAGATTTGAAAAAAATACTATTTTTTATAAGGTTATCATTCAAGCCTGTCTCCAAACTTTTATCAAAAGTTTTACCTTTTCGTATAGCATTTAGGTATAGTCTCATAAACTGTTTTATACCATTTTGACACATATTTATGTTACACAATTCTGACAACAACCCTCTGTGTGTAGCACGCTGGTTAAATACACAAAAAAAAACAAAATAGTAGTTTTGCAGAGCTTGAAGTAAATCATTCAATGTGTTAATTCAAGGGCCCCTGTGTATGCCTGCTGCTAGGCAGACACTACCTGTTAAGCTTTTCCCTTTAGTGAAAGATGGTGTATACGCTGCCTTGGAGTAAATTAATTTCGCTTATTATGTTTGAATATAGAGTTTGTAAGAAATCAAATGGAAATATTGTTTAAGCTTTAAAATAAATGTAAACATGATTTTAGATAGTTCATTATGCTAATAAGTAAATTTTATTGAAAAAGCATGTATGTTCTTGTAAGTCGGTCACCAACGCTGCATTTTCATCTTTCACTTTCTCAGATTCCAACTTAATACTCGGTATACAACTGTGTTCTGTGATTTTATAGGTCATTGGCTTTTCAAAGATGCAGCTGCTCAGACACCACGGTAGTGACTTAATATTCAGAGGCTTATATAAACACTGCTTGGTAAATATGTAGGTGAGCTTGACATTTACCTCAGGCTAAATATGGTTGTGAAATTGAGGTCTCATGAATTTTTTGGTTTTTTGGGTATAGAGACATAAATAAAGAAGCTACCAGTACCATTTAAAATGTACATTACAAGTTACTGTGAGAAAAGTGAAGTGCTGTTCTGGGATTGTGGTGGCCTCTGGCGGCCAGCTCTGGAACGTGTTAGCTGTCTAGTGATACAAGTAACAAATAGACAGTACAAAACAACTTTATAATAACCAAAATGAAGGAACAGATAACATCGCTTCAACCCCTATTTATACTGTCACTCATGACCCCTTGGTAAACGATTGCAGCTGCTCCTCCAATCCGCGGCTGCCACATCATTTCCCTTCCGGGTCAATGAGTTAATGTACCGAAGTCTCTTTTCTACATGACCGACTTCCTTTTGACCCTCGGAACGAAGTGTCAGGCCAAGTAGTCCAGGGTACTCTGTTCCCGTCACTTAGCGCCCTCACAGGTCGGGAGGGAGATTTACCACCAAGAATCATTGTCTTTCTGTCACACCCAGTAATAAATTACTTCCCCTCCCTCTGCCATCATTTTTATACCAGCTTGCTCACAATTGGAATTGTCATGAAGGACCTATTTGTATTTTCTTCTACTACATTTTAGACAGTATATAACAAACCTTTCACGTAACCTTTCACTGCGTTTTGAATTAATTTTATAACCGAAAATAAGACAAGAAAATATTGGAATGCATTTTAGCTTCAGTCAAATCCAGGCTTTACTCTTGACAGGTTAATCGGTTGAACTAAAAAATATCCGTAACATAAATTCGGATTATTAAAATAAACTGAGTTTGCATTACTGTTAAAGCTAGGGGTTTAGACAGTATGCTGTACACTCACAGTTTGAAGAGAGCATTTGTGGTGTTTGCACATCTTGTACTACAGTACTTCACAGATCAAAGCAGGGTACTGAGAAATGTTAATCCAGTCTTCGTTTCCTTGGTACTTGTTTTCAAATAAGGCCAATGAGTGAGCAGCTATTGGATACAGAGAAAGACTCCTTTGTATAAACATACATACTGTATATGTAATAGGTAAATAAGGTGGGCTGTGTGAAAGAAAAAGGAGTTATGTACACATCCAAATGGATACAGCATAGAGCTGCAGGAATGATCAATTGGCTGTTAAAAGAATATTGAGAGAGTGGAAAAAAGTACTAAAAAAAACTTTACATCCTAAAAAATCAAAGAATTAACGGTGGAACCAAGACAAAAAAAAAAAAAAAACATCCATTAGAAGTAAATTATAGCCACCACGTTTTCTTACCTAAACTTCTCGTCTTACATATTGCAGACGAGAAGTTTAATGAATTAATTATTTTCCTCTTTTGTAGTGCTTAGTGATCCTAATGTTTGATACATTTTTAATAGTTATGTTACTGTATAGCAATTCTAATGTGCCAGATAAGGATTAGTGCACAACCCGAAAGTATGGTCTACAGAGAAAAAATACGTCCTTTGAAGATATTAAGGGTGTGCAGAGAGACCTCTGCTGGTGAAAGCGCAAACTGCTGGGCTGCTCATCTTTCTCTTGAATGGGGTGGGAGTGGGTATGCCATTAAGTTTGGAAATTATGTGTTATCAATTA
Organism: Acipenser ruthenus; assembly: GCF_902713425.1. Lineage (NCBI taxonomy): Eukaryota > Metazoa > Chordata > Actinopteri > Acipenseriformes > Acipenseridae > Acipenser > Acipenser ruthenus. The sequence continues at coordinate 15,805,441 of NC_081194.1, forward strand.
GGAGGAATGTTGTCATTAGTTTTTAACTATTTCATTTGGGATCACTTGTCACATGGCAATATCCATCAATATTTACTAGTCTAGTAACTTATTGCTTGTTTACTGCAGAATGTTGCAACAAGTGCAGGGACACCACTACAGGCATTTCCTAGTAATTTTTTTTTTTAAACAATGATATCTGGAAGTACTTAATCTGAAAGTATTCTTTTTCTGTTTATCAATTCCTTTTCAACGAGCAATATGTGCTGCGTTATCCATAGTGTTACAGTATGGGCCTAATGTATAAAATGTGTTTTTTTAACAGTGACGTTTTGTGTCATTTCAGATGATGTTGCTATGAGGACAGGAATCAGAGATGACTGATGTCGTCACAGATTTCGAAGCAACAGGAAGAACTGGCCGCAGGAACGCTTTGCCTGACATTCTGGGATCCCCGGCAGGAGTGGGAACGTCTGAGCTGCCCCATAAACTCGCTGAGCTCTCAATGAGTGGTAAATACAGGGCATCGAGGAACTGACTAGTTATCTCAAATTAAAATGCCTGTATGGCAAAGTTCATTGTGAAAAAGCACTAGATTTAAACTGGTCGTTCATCTGAGTTTTACCAGTTAAGAAGGATCACAAAATTGGGGTTCACCTTAGTGCATCTAAATAAAAAATGTAGCAAATAGCTTTGTGTTTTTACGTTCTCCTCATGTACTGTAGGTACATGTTTATACAGTAACTGTTTTGCTTTTGAACAAATGCCGACACACATTTTGAACGATATACCATATCGATATATTTAGCATAGTTGAAAATGCATTTGTGACAGGCTGGACGAGCGGTCTGACGTCAGGCCAGAAGCAGGAAGGTAAACTGACACCAGGCAAGTACTGCAGTTTAAGGTGGCGTTTGCCGTTTTATTTAAATACAAAAAATAAATAAAATATTTTTAACAAAAAGAAACTGTGCTCACAGAGCAAAATAAAAGGGTAAACAAAAATAATCACGAACACAAAATAATACGATCCCAGGTCAGGCTGGGCAGTTGCTGTCACTGTTCCTGGAATCTTTTTTTAATTTTCGTTTCGTTCTGTTTTGTTTCTCTCTACTCTCTACGCACCTCTCTCCTCTCTAACACACACACACCACCCCCCCCCCCCCCCCCCGAGCTGGAGAGCTGCAGGCTTTTTATATTCAGGTGACCATCTCCCGATTTAGCAACAAAATTAATCATTTAATTAATTCGGGAGATGGCCACCTTCTGCACGAGTTTACTAAAATACTGTGTGGATGGGGCTTCCCATCCACGCGATTAAATAATAACAAACAAAACGGCTACGCCGTCCTAAATACATAAACAAAACCATAACTAAATACAGAAATAATAACAGAACACACGGCACATCGCCGTCATAAAAATAATAAATCACAATAAACAAACACAAAACAATAATCTGCACAGAGGCGGAGGGGAACCCCGTTCTAAAATAAAATAAACAAATCAATGTACAGGGCTGCTCGCCCTGTTACAGCATTGTAATCTGTTTTTGTTTTGTACTTACGTTTTTGTCCGGTTGAATACTGGTACCTCAATAGCTTTTGTTTGCACTTCCTGTATTTTTTGTTCAATCAAATCCTAATCCTTTGTAAGGTGACTTTTCAAGTGTTTCATCATTTTTCTTTCAAGAGGCCTGCGTGATTAAAATAGTAAATGTGCAGATAATGAATTTTTTGGTGGATCAGTCTTTTAACGTTATGGGAAAAACATATACTGCAGTGTTACACTTGAGTTTTCACTTCATTCTTTCAACAGATGAGGGAGCACAAGGCGGGGAGACGTTGCCCTCGGCGGAAGAGGCCCCAAATACTTCAGAAGCGGAGGAGAAAAGCAACGGAACGTAACGGCACAGCGTTGTAAAACGTGCATGACTGACTGGCAGACGTGACCTGAGAACTATGAAGATATGCACAGTGCTATGCAACATCAGGACACAGCAATGCAAAAGTAGCTTGAGAACCCTGACATCTTAGACTTGAGGAAGGGAGGTTGTTTTTAAAGCTGTTGGAAACACTACGATGCTGGTAGTTTGTTATCTGTTTGAAAAAGCATTCCATTCACACTGTACTATATAATAGCATATTAGAGTGCTGCTCTGAAACCTTGAACTCAACTTATACGGTGTCTTTTGTATGAATCAAAACACGACTTCTTGTTGTTTTCATATGTTGCAAATGTGTACTTTTTAACAGAATGTCAACATATAGCTGCAGGAATGTCTATTTTTGCACAACAAAGGCATAAACATTCCATTTGGTGATGTACATCTGTATTAAGTAGTCAGATTTGTATAATGCTTGCTAATCTTTGAGCTGTGATTTATTAGCTGCTGTAAAACCTCTGCCTGGCGTGTTTTATACAGTTAAAAGAAATTCATTAATTAATGTTAGTTCTAGTTTTTTTTTTCATGTTAGTTTTTAAAGTCTTTAGATAATATCTGCCGATGTTACCCATGTTTAAAAAAAAAAAAAGCAATAGCATCATTTTGGCAGTCCTCTCCAGTAGCGCAGCTGCTGCTGTATTTATATATACAGTAAATATGGACTGGACTGGACTATGGTGGACAATTATTGATCCGAGGGAAGACTATAGTTACCGACGGGGCTATAATGCCCGAAGCTACAGGCTAAGGTCATTGCACCCTGGAGGTAACAATAGTCTTCCAGAGGGGAATTCAATTTTCCACTATTAGCTGAGTCTGCAGGACATATTTTTTATACGAGTCACTCAAAATAATGAGAGGCAAGGTTAGATAGTAAATTTGAAGTAAATGTAAAGCCATAAATATTTGCAAGCCTTTTATTATGCGTTTCTCATGTATGAAAAAAAAGTAAACATTTTTGCCATGAATATCTTAGTGCTGTAGATATAATGAAGTGATTTGCTACTACCAGTGCAACAGGTCTCCAACCTTTCTGGAGTAAAATAGGTTTTACGAGTGTGATTCGACAAATATTTTGGTCGCAAATCTTTATGGCTTTACAGTATTTTGTTTAAATATAGCTGATTTAGCATAAGTAAATAACTAAATAACAGAAAATGTTTTTGAAGTTCATGTCATTTTTTTTTTCTTTTGTAGTATGTTTTGTAATTAATTTTCTGTCACAGAAAAGTGTTCAGCAGTTTTTTCATTCAGCCATTTTATCTTGTTTAGGAGTGGAGGTGGAGGGAGTTCCTTTGAAAAGGGGCGGGACTGACAGCAATGTGACCCAATCACATGACAGACGGAGACTATTGCTCAGTGGTGTAAGAATGTGAGGGCAATAGTTAAATCTATTTTTGTTTCTATGATGAGGTTTTAACCAATCACAGGCCAGAATTTCCAAGTACTGACCTGTGATTGGTTAAAACCTCATCATAGGAGCAATATATATATATATATATATATATATAAAATCAGAGTCAGTGCTTGGAAATTCTGGCCTGTGATACAAAACATTTAAACTTCAGTTTTCTTTAGTATTCTCTTTTGGGGTTTGAGGTCTGGGCATTAATTCAGATGAAGTGAAACACATAATTTTAAATGTAAAAACATATTTTTCAATTTGTTTTCTTCACCGTTAGACTTTTGAAAGGTAATAAATTATTTCTGGCTTTTAACCCTGTGCTTTTTCAGTGAAAAAAAAAGTTTCCAGTTGTTACAGCGTATTAAAACATTTCTTTCATTTCATTTTTAAAAACATTCGCTCAAATGTGGAGTTGTTGAACATAGTCTTTAAGGGTTCACCAAGAGGGCTATGAAAAACAAACTGCTTTATGAAGAGCATTTTTGACAGGACAGGGATATCTGGGGCTCGTTTCTATATACTAATGTACCAATACGATGTCGTATCAGGCTAGTACGACATCGGGAGCACAATATATGATAGAAGTAGCGTCTCTATTTAACATTGCTCACACTACATTGTCATATTACCTGTCACGACAGGAGGACCGCAGTCATTTCCCTGTTAAACTTTGAGAAACATGGCTGCTCTAATTTATGCTGTGTATTTTAGACATTATTTTGAGACAATTACAGCGACAGAGGGCATTGGAAGATGTGTGCACATTATCTGTGACTTTTTTTTATGTGTTGATATTGTTATTATTATAATTATGTATTGTTATTTTTTTATGTTTATTTCTTGATACTGTAGACTTATTTCTGTTTTAACTGACATGTTAAGATAAGCGCTTTGAGATACTGTGGTATGAAAGGCGCTGTATAAATAAATATAATTGAAAATGTAAGTCGATCAAGAAATGATAGTGATCCTCTCTTCTTCTGCTGTGAGTATGTAGGGTGAGGAGGCCTCCGCCTGTTTGATCCCATGTTATGGCCCGCTAGCAGCATTTATTTTATTTGCAATTTTCAGTCCTTTTAAACTTCTTTGAGGAAAACTTTACATGCCTGTTAATTTAATAAAATGTCCTGATTAATTTGTACTTCTAGCAGTTGGACTATCTGTAAACTAGCTATGTTAGTATGTTTTTCTTTTTGTTGCAGATGCCTTTACTGTCTGGTTTGTCTCCTAACACAACCCACATTTCCCCTTAATAATTAGGCTCATTATATTTTGTTTTTTAAATGTGTCGCATGTGTTCTAACATATTTAATAATTATTTAGTTAAATATTAAAGTAGACTTGTTAAATAACTCTTTGAGTAACACAATGCTCTATTTATGGCGCAGTTCCAAATGCGTACATGACATGGGACTATATAACATTACTTATACAGCATAAATTAGATAGAAAATGAGGTGTTAGGTCACTTTAAACCTGTAGTCATATGACTAAAGATTACGCAAGTGTGATTTGCAAGACCATTCAAAATACATTCCTTGTGTTGCGTGGTTCATGAATTTTCAGACACGATTAGTGTACGTGTCGTATAGAAACACGACACCCACTACGGTTCAACTCGAATATAGAAACTGGTATTTGCTTCTCACTGTGCCCTGGTGCTACATAGTCAAGTCTTATTTATGATACTACAGCTGACTGCCCTAACTTACTTAGTTAGGGCAGTCCCCCCCCCCCCCCCCCCCGCTATGGGTATATATACACACACAGGTGGTTTTACAGGTCTGTATTAGGAAGCCTTTTTGAATTTGAGAATACAAGTGTACATACTGCATGTTTACATTGTTGTAATTATAGTTGTCCTGCTCTTTTTAAAATGCCCTAGGAGCTTTTAATATGCACACAATGTACAAACCTCGGTTTAATATCTAATCCAAATGACAGCATTTGAATGCTGCTTCTTCAGAACTGAACAGCTTCCTGTTATACTGCCCTCAATTAAATAATAAAAAATTATAGAAATTATATTAAACAGCTTTTAAATTGTTGGCTTTAACAGCAAATTCATTCTGAACCAAACACAATCATTATAAAATGCATTCTTTTTTTTCATATCAACTCTCAATGATAGATGTGATTATACGAATACATAATTTGACCTGATGTGACCTCTGTGAATACCTGTCATGCATTGTGCTAAAAAGACTTCCCTGGGTTAAAGTGCACAACACATCCAATTGCAACATGCCACTTTTCGATTTAGAATTCACATGGGAAGCTCAGATGGCAATAATATTGCATACATAATATACCGTAGTCTGAATATTAATATGCAGTACTGGCCACTAGGCGGCAGTAATGAACTACAATAGTTTTTTTTTCTTCTTTTTTTTCCAGTTTATTATAGGCCTGTACATTTAGTGCATGTCTATTAATTATAAAGTCAATTGAAATCTGCAGACCCATTATTAATGTTTATTAAGACTGAGGGGGGAAAAAGGTTTTCATTGTAGTCATAAAACGATATTGTTCCAAACCATTTGATTTGAGAAACAGCCAATAACAAGACGCATAGCTTTAAATATAAAAGATCACACTACACTTTTTTTTTTTTGATTTGTCACATACGATTTTGCTAACATCTACACTTTTAAAAACAAGAAGCAGTGCATGCCTGCATATCATGTGATTTTGATTTTCGACAAGGAAGTTTGTACACTGTAAGTCACATGTTGAATTTCATAACCAGTATTTTTCATTTGTTTGGTGCATTGCTTAACGGCCTGAATACAATGAGTAGATTCTTGTGGTAACAGAAAACAGGATGCATTCCGATTCAGAATATTCAGATATAGACTACTACTACTAATGTTATTACATGTTAAACATTGATACAATATTTTTGTATTGTATATACATATAGTAAGATAAGAAGCTATATAAAACATGTACATTCAAAAATGTTAAATATTTAGGGTAGCAAATTAATGAATGATTCTCACAGTTAAGTAACTTTGTGTATTATCTATGTGAAAAAGCGATATATATCTATCTATCTATCTATCTATCTATCTATCTATCTATCTATATATATATATATATATATATATATATATATATATATATATATATATATATATATTTAATAACTTTAACCTGAGATCTCAAAGGAAGTCTGGATCAACACGGTATTTACAACTACATAAAACAAAAATGTAGCATTTGTTAACGTGTCATTTAGACATGAGCAGTTTTCCTTAGTCTCCTCAGAACTGGTTTAATATTGTTCAGCACCATCCCTGTCAATGACATAGAAATAGATCTTACAGGCCTGATGTGTGTGACAAATTGGATAAAAAATAAGCTTGGCAAGAATGAGTTTATGTCTGGAGTGTCCAACACTCGATAGTAAAGTTGTCCGAGAAACCAAGAATTTTGATTGGAGAGAGAATGCCAAGTGGGTCATTTGTTTTAACTGTCATTTCTAAATTGTTAAGGTAGCCAAACACAAGACAAGACTGGTCGCCAGAGTTTAACAGGGAGCAGTTGCCAGCCTTTTAGTGTAGGTTCCCCGAGAAAGGATCCAGACAGCCTATGTTATTGTATTTTTTCGTAGGGCTATAAATCTAACTACATATTACAGTGTTAAGACTACACTGGATAATCTCATTGAATTACTTATCAATGTACAACACTCTGCTCTGCCCATATAGTCAAACCAATCACAACGTACAGATGCATTGCAGGAGTTAGCCAATCGTGGCGTTCAGACATAGTCCTGCGTCTAACTCCTCCCAAGTCCCTGGGTATTAATAGTAGCTTGAAAATGTAGCAAGTGTGCACAGGGATCTGATAGAACAGCGTTGTATATTTGTGACACACAGCAACTGTTACCTTAAAATTACTGTTGGTTACATACATATTTAGTTTATTAATAATAATAATAATAATAATAATAATAATAATAATAAATACAACATGGTTGACGCATTCTGTGCCACTTGGAAATTGGTTGACAGTCAGAATTTTGATGAGTACATGAAAGCCCTAGGTAAGTTGCAGGAACCTGCTACAGTACAGCATGTGAATTAGGAGACCAGTATTTTATTAAACAGCCGCGTAAGGCGAACTGTGTACTGCTATTCGAGTCTTTATACCATCAAGGTAATATAACTGCATTTGTTAAATTTGTTTTGCAAGTAAGGTATCTGATTTTATGAATGCATTTCTTTGAATAGGATAATGATTTAGAACAGTCGGAGATAACTTTATAAAGCTTTCTCCCTGTTAAAACTTTGTAGAAGAGCTCTGGTACCGGGTTATGATAGTTGTTATGCAGAACACTATCCTATATACGCTTTTAATCAAATCTTTAACTTGTTTGGTAACAGCTTTTGAAAAAGAGTGCATTAAAACGCGGTTTTATTTCATGTGGCAGGTGTCGGTCTTCCAATAAGGAAAGTTGGAAATGTTACTAAACCAACTATCATCATCAGCCAAGAGGGCGATAAGATTGTGGTGAAAACACAGAGTACTTTCAAGAACACAGAAATATCCTTCGAACTTGGAGTCGAGTTTGATGAAAATACTCCAGACGGCAGGAACTGCAAAGTAAGATGACTAGAATCAAATTGCTTTTTCACTGGACTGGGGTGTCTACTGTATAAAATCGTTTTTCAGAACTTGACAGATAAATGCTTTTTAGATTAATAATTAATTTGAAGTGATTGATGGAATCTATGTTAATGTGTCCTGATAGAGCATTTTTTTAAATGTCCAAACACATTACAATTACCGTATGTAGCCTCTAAGATAAATGCCGTCATTACAAAAAAAAAAAAAAAGGTTTTAAATCCTAATCTTGTGGCAAGGAACAAGTTAATCCGTGTTTGGACAAGTACTGCGAAATCTGACAATTACACGCTGGTGTACTTTTTCGCTGCAGTTTCGTTTCTCAAGTAGTCTACACAGATTTCACCTAAAGCACTCAGTTTTTGTTTTTTGTTTTTTTGTTGAAGGTCTGTTTCCCTATGAACAAATACATGTTTGTTTACGTATTGTATTGTAGATATACTGATTGTCTGTGTTGTATTATTTTAACACTAACACACACACACACACACATATATTAAATCTTGCAGTCCACTGTGCGCCAGGATGGAGACAAACTTGTCCATGTGCAGAAATGGGACGGCAAGGAGACCAAGTTTATTAGAGAGATCAAGGATGGTAAAATGGTCATGGTAAGTAAGATACATTTTGGAGTATATGTTGGGTTTTTCATGAAGTCCTATCTCCAGGAGTGTGCAATTTCTGAAAATAAACTTCAAAATGCTAGATAAATCTACTTGTTCTTCATAACAATCTACTTGCCTCCTCCCCATCGCACAAAACACACACACACACACAAAGTAGAATATAACTTGTAGGATTTCGGTTTTATTTAACAGTGAACACAATCAATCAGTTATTGATTAACAGGGGTGGATCTAGCCTTGTAGCTTGACTGGTTTACTAAGTTCTTCAAGATACACAAAAGGTTCCCTGTGACCCCACCTCGTCCAACACATTTATAACAGGACATGTTACTTTCAGTGTAGTTTGGAACACATTTGCTAGGACATTTAAATAACATACTTAGAGTACAACTATAATAAGCAGTACTTGGGAGTTATTCAAATATAAAAACAGCTTCTGCCTTCCCTCCCCTCCCCCACCCCGATGAATCCGCTGAATCCAACTCCTGGTGTACAGGTGTTTTAGTTTGTTGCATCACAGTTACAAAATCATTGCCAACTATTACTGCTGCTTTGTGGAATTCTGATTTTTCTTGACTCTCAGTTTTGAAACTGCTGAACCACAGATTTTTAAAGAACTTGTGTATATCCGGCCAGGTTTCTCTGCATTTTCTACTGTTTTTCTACCAAAATGCATGCAATATTTACAGCAGGCTCCATTAATTCTCCAAAGACAAAATATTTTTTTTGCTTTGTTTATTTTTTACATATTTTTTTAAACTGCGTACAACATTTTACAGCTATTTTTCCTCATCTAACATCTTGTCCCATGATGGCTAACTGGAACACTGCTGCAGCCGGGTGATCGTGGTTTCATACCCTGATTTGTTTTTTTGGGGGAGGGCAACTTTCTTTCTCTGCACTACTCTCACTGAAAAATAAATACATACATTACTTAATACATACACACGTTGCCATGAGATTTGCAGTCTGTATTTTATTTTAAAATAATAATAATAAAATGTTGTACATATCATCTCATATATAAGCATTTCATTTATATCATTATAAACATATTTGTGAATCTTCATGTTTTAATAGTTAAAACTCATATATCGCTTTTGTTCAAATCTAGAAAAAAAAAATGTAAAAAGAGCAACATTAAAATCAAAAGAAAAAAAATCATTACATTTTTGTCCAGGGGAAGTTTGTCTTGAAAAGCTTCTAAACAGTAAACTTCACGTTTTTTAAAACATCCCAACAAGTACTGTGAACGCTTGACCACAAAGTAGACTCAGAAATACTTTTATAAATTACACAGCACAATTTTTTCTAATCCGCTAATACCTTAGCGACTAAGGTGTTTTTCTTTAAACTTTACTAGATTGCCGCATTTAAATGTCAGGTTCATGTATTAAGAAAGCAGTATCACTTATTTCCTAATTTACAAGTTTTTTACAAGTGTTTTTCAAGCAACAGAACGAACATAGGAAAAATAAATAAATAAAAACTATTTATCCAACGGCAAAAGTATAACGGCAAAACTTCTTGTCCCTCACACAACTCTTGTTGTCCTGGGCGTCGGGTGATATGAATTGCACACATCTGTATATCAGTCACATACTGTTAACACGTATTTGGGTTAGCATTTTATGACACATAAGTTCTTATTTTTACAAAGCGCTGTTAATGTTGTAAACCTAAATTAATTAAACGTGGTTTATTCACATGCAGTAACCGCTGCGGTTATACTCCTACCTAAAACCGCCGCCGGCAGTCATTATGATGGTTACATTTTAAACAAACATCAGTATTAAAATGAAAGACAAACTATCGGAAACAACGCAAAAGTTTTATTCAAGCACATCGTATCAACCATTTGCACAGCTGAAACGCCATATTTAAATGAACAATTAAATATAAATGGTTTATTTTCTAACTTATCACATATAAAGCACTACTTCAAAAAATGAAAAACTGTAATAAAATAAACATTAGCTTCAAGATGAAATCTCTCCTACTGATATTTTCCCCGGGGCATTCTTGTACAGAAAGAATTGATGACTGCCAGGTCCAGTAGAGATAACAATAGGCTTGTATATGAAAATAAAACAATATTGTAGGTTAAAAAACGAAATTGTAGCTGGTGGAAGCAGGTGACCACTTGGTTCTTGTGGGTGTAGTGCAGGCTGTAGTGTAATTAGTTAATCATTTGTTTGTATTTTATTTTTTCTTGATCACAGACTCTCATTTTTGGTAATGCCCAGGCTGTCCGAACATATGAGAAGGCATGATTTCTGCTACGAACCCAACATCTCCAGAGTCTGTTTCAGTGAAATCTGTTGGAAAATAATATGTTTTTATAAGCTAAATTATATATATATATATATAATATATATATATATATATATATATAATATTAAATGACCTGAAGCAGTTTTATATGACATTATCTTTTGTGAACCTGTGCAAAACAGACTGAAATAAATGTCTTGAAAGTCCACCGTTGCTTCTTTATTCCATTACCTTTGTTTATCACCATTCTGTACTTATAACCTCTTAGCAACCCACTCTTTCCTAAACACTATTGAGAGCAACTAAATATTCATAAATCAGAGCTTTTCCAGCCAGCAGGACTTTATTCCAACCAGGACCCCAATTGTTTGACCCCACGGAAGATCAATTAATAATTAAAGAACTGGTTGACACAAAAGTCCTGCAATAGAATGTACAACTGGGACCAAGGTTAAAGAAAGAGCTTCCAGTATTACAACGGTACACAAGAATCATTTACATATATTGACTACTAAGACCATCGGAAACTTGAAGTGATGCATTACATATTTTAGGAATAAATAAGGGACGTTTTTACTGTCCAAGTTAACAATGGGTCTGACCTTTTTGCACAGTTCACATCCAGGTATTTTGTAAAGGTTTATGCCGAAGCTACAATTGTTAATGCAATGGTGAATGTAATTCAGAAGTAGTCTGCTGCTGTATGTTGCGCTGGTTTAATTTTAAAACTTATTTTTTATGTAAAGATTGAAAAATAATTTAAAAAAATATCTTTTTTAATAACGCTCTCTTTCACCCTTCATGGGATAGTGCAGTCCTATTTTAACACGTGTACAGATGCTCTGTAACAAATAATAACTTTGTACATTGTGCACTGCTCTATTAAAGTACAGCCACTTCAAACTGCCCCACTTCCACCATCTAGCAATACTAAAACCTTTCCCAGATAAATATTACATATATAATACATTAGAGGCAACCACATCCTTCTTATGTACTGTACAAAAAAGCTAGCCTGATAGCTACAGAAAATAAAACAATAATGGAAGCACCATCTTTAAAATACTACATTGCATGTGAGCTATCCTTTTCATTCAAGAATGGTCTAACTGAAAGCCTTGGTTCAACATTTTGCTGGTTCACTTGTCCATCTGGGAAGTGGGTGAAAGCCAGACCAAGACAAAAAATCTGCACAGGACACTAAAACAATGCTAAACGTCTTTACCACTCGATAAGGTACTCCATCTCTAGAATATACAGTTCTAGTCAAAAGTTTACATACCCCAATGGAAATGTATAATTTCTAGAAATTTCTCGAAAACAAATCATTTTAGGAAAAATCTTTTGTAGCAAAAGTTTTGCTTTTCTGGATGAGGGAAAAAAAGTTACAAGAAATAGATGTCTACCATTATTTATTTCAGCATTTTTTTTGCAAAACACCAAAAATGCTAATTCAAAAGTATTCATACCCTTTGATGCTATGATAGTGTTGTCTACAAGGTCCTAGACATTTCAATATGATAATGCAGAACCTAATTCTATAAAAGTCTAGAAAATGCTGGATTGTAGGTGAACATTCTTAGAGAGTATAAAAGGGTTAGGCATAGGATGATTGCTGTCATTACCAATAAGTCAATATGGGAAAAAGTAAAGAGCTATCTGAAGACCGTAGACAGAAAATTATTTATTGTCATAAAGCTGGAGTATACAAGAAGATTTCCAAGCATTTGAGTATCCCAATTTCAACTATTGTTTCTATTATCAAGAAGTACAAGACTCATTGTACTGTCACAATGCTCCCTCGGTCTGGAAGAAAGAAGGTTCTTTCACCAAGAATAAGTAAAAGAACTGTGAAGAAGGTTAATAACAATCCGAGATTGACTGCCAAAGATATTCAAAGTGAATTGACTGAAAGTGGGACTGGGGTTTCCATTTCAACCATAGGTCGAGTATTGCATGGTCTCAATTGCATTGCATGGTCTCAATGGTCGCAGGCCAAAGAAAAAGCCACTCTAAGGACAATCGCTTAGTTTGCAAAATGGCATTTGAATGATGGATATGAGTTCTGGTCAAAGGTTTTGTGGCGTGAAGAAACAAAATTCGAGCTATTTGGTCACGCTGATAGTCGTTACGTTTGAAGAGTCCGATGAGGCGTACAAAGAAAAGAGCACCATACCAACTGTCAAGCACAGAGGTGGTAATATCCTTCTAGGGGGCTGTTTTTCCTATAATGGCACAAGAAATCTAGTTCCAATACATGGTAAAATGGATTCCATAACATACCAAAAGATATTGGCCAATCATCTGAAACCCTCCGCTACAAAACCTGGTTAAAGTGCAACACAACAATTATCCAAAGCACACATCAAAATCCACTTCAGAATGGTTAAAGAATAAAATCAAGGTTCTGGAATGACCTAGTCAAAGTCCCGATCTAAATCCGATTGAGAATCTTTGGTATGAGTTGAAGAAGGCTGTGCACAAGAGAAGTCCTCGGAATTGGAATGAACTGGAATAATTTTGCATTGAAGAATGGTCAACAATCACTAAAGAATCATGCCAAAAGCTTGTTGACAAATATCCTAATCGGTTAAAAGAGGTTATTATTGCTAAAGGTGCCTCATCTAGATATTAATTTAATTTTCCTTGTCAGAGTATGAATACTTTTGAATTAGCATTTTTTTGCAAAAAGAATTGCTTTTTTTCCTCATCCACAAAAACAAAACTTTTGCACAGAAGATTTTTCTTAGAATTATTTGTTTTCGAGAAATTTCTAAAAATTATAAATTTCTATTGGGGCATATAAACTTTTGACTACAACTATACATATCAGGGTTCTCCCCAGGAATTCTGTATAGCTGGGTGGCACTTTTAACAGAAAAAATAAAATGGCCTTACCTTAAATATATAATGAGACAAAGAATTTGAATAATAATGTAACACCTCACTGGACCATTGTTAATAGGCGCTGGCCAACAGTTAGCTAGACTCGCCTATAATCACCAGTGTATGGTGCTCCCAGGTTCTTGTGTGCAGTCCTGAAGCTAACTTCAGTCCACCTTCTCGTTTGAGTTAGAATACAGGTCTAAACAGGTGGTGCCTCCCACTAGCTATAAGGTTGCAAGTATATAATGCCCCTACCCTAGGAACTAATCAACTGTATACACTCAGGAAGAAAATAACCATGAAGGACAAAGATGATGACTTACTACCAACAAGAATATATTGGATAATAGACAGCACTCAGAAACAGGTAGTAAGGCAAAAAGATTTACACATGCAAGCTTGTATAAGCAATTGAATACCTTCACATATATATGCAGTTCTACCCCATTATAATGTGCGCTTTAATGCGTTTGACGGGGTCCGTAATCAGGAGACGCATTATTTATGTTTTGCCTTATAACGAATGTTGACATTTTTGTTCCCGAAATGATTTACAATGCCCACAAGCCAAATTAATATTGTAGCGTATGGAGGAAATGAAGGAAGGAGACACACTCAGTTTGCAGGTACTTGAATCCACAGTTTATTGGGATGATTATTCCCAGCCCCTGTTAGCCTGGGCCACACCAAAAACAACAAACTGTCTTGCACTCTCACAGCAGCACGTTCACACAGCAGCTTGTCTCATTCGGCTCTGCCCGCGCTGATGTGGGCACCCCCCTATATGCTTTCATGTCCCCACCTCCCTGTTGATGTTCCTGCAGAAACCAAGCGAATAACGCAGTCTAATTCATTGTCTTTAGTGCAGGGGATTTTTTTCCTAGAGGAGCCCTCTTTGGAGTCAATCTTATCAAGAGAAGCCCTTAGTTTTTCTTTGTCTTAGCCATCCACGCAATGTAGATTTTGCAACATTTATATCTTTTGAAACTGCTGCTTGAGTTTCACCTTTTCTTTCTATGTCCACCACATCGAGTTTCATTTTAACAGAGAAAGTTTTAGTTTTTTGCTGTCAGCCATGCTTCGTACTGTATATCTGGAGCATTACACTTTAAGTAGCTAACCCCCTGCACTCTTGTTTATTAGTTGTTTTACTAATAATTACCTGTTTGTCTGTGAATTCCAGATGAATGTGAAGTTTCTTTCTTTTCTTCTCTCCCAGAGCCCCGTCCTTCCTCTCTTCTCTTCTTCCCAGCAGCCTTTTCTTTTTCTCACTCTTGCTGGAACCCGTCCCCTCGGTCTCACGATTGGACATTCAACTGTTTGTTTTCCACAGCTAGCCAGGCTGCACTGTTCCCTTGCAGGTTGAGAGTGACAGCATACTCCCGTCCTGCCTACATGGCTGTATATAATCCCTAGAAACATACAGGGTTTTTAGACTGGGTTACATCCTCCCCTTTCTAAAACGCTTTATGTCATTGTAACAGGGCGGGAGCTGGACTGACTATCTGACACATGTGTGGGACTGCAGCTATCATAAAGCACTAGCTCTAACCATGGCCTGACAAGATGGTGAGGGGACAATTCTACTCAGGCTACAACAGGAGCATCTAGCTACGGGGTGACTCCACTCTGTAGCACGCTGGAGAGCTTAACTACTATGCACCAAGTGTTTGTCAGGGGCTACATCTATCACTACCCCCCTGTGCACAATAGAAAGGGGCACATCACACAACTTCCCTGGCACGTCATAGGTCAGTCTCTTGACAAGCCTCACTTCTCTCTGTAACCGACGAGGTCCCCTGAGCTCCTCCAGCTCAGGTTACCACTTCCTCATAGAGTCCTGATCTTCAGGCTCAGATTCATCATAGTCCGGTTCTTTAGGGTTTGGGGATGAAACTTCTCCCTGCCGCTCAGGAGCATCATCCTCAAAACTTTCACCATCCAGCCCCTGAGTGGCTGAGAGGGTTTGGGGTTTTCAGTATTCGATAACTTCTGAAAGACGAAAGGCACCGGAAGTAGGCCTTATGGGTGCTCTTGGTAAAGCACAGCTCTTAGACCGTCAAAACTGGAATCCACATTCAAGGTATAGGGCTTAGAGCTATCCACAAAAGCCGTGACAAGGACGTGGGTCAGGCAGTAGATGATGTCCTGAAAAGCTATATCACAAGGCTCATCCCATTGGCTTCAAGCGGTTCTGCTACTAAAGTACCTGGGTTCATGGTTGCTCTTGACTGCTCTATTCTCCTTCTGTGCCAGTGGATATCCCTTTGTTAGGTCCGTCACTGACCTTACAATGGTAGAGTAATTCTTGACAAACCTGCTGTATTATTCAGGAGCACAAAGATTTTAGAACAGTGGGCTTCTCACAATTCGCCACTGCTATGCCCTGCACTGATACTATATGCCCAACATATTCACAGAGGTCTGACAAAACTGACATTTATTCAAAGACAGTTTTAGACCACACTCTTCAAGCTGGTCCAGTACCTTCAACAGCCTGGCTTCATGTTCCTCCAAGGTTTTCCTGAACACTATTAGCTTATCAAGATATACCAGGACCTGCAATAAATTCATGTCACTGATGACCTTCTCCATAAGACATTGGAAGGTGGATGGAGCTCTTGTTATGCCTTATGGCATCTTCTCAAACTGGTAGAATCCAATGGGGCAGATGAAAGCAATCTTCTCTTTGTCATCTTCATTCATGGCTGTCTGATAGTAGCCACACCTCAGGTCTAACACCGAAAACCATTTGCTCCCGGATAAGCTATCCAGAGCATCATCGATCCTAAGCAGCGCATACTGATCTGGCACAGTCCGTTTGTTCAATGTACAATAATCGCTACACATTTGGATTGAACCATTTTTCTTCCTGGCGGCCACAATCAGGGAGGCATAAGGGCTCCGGGACTTGAAATAATGCTGGAATTCATCAGCTCTTCTAAGTGATTCTGTACTTCACAGAATGTGGAACACTTTCTGAATGGGTGGGGGTCAGTCAGAAGAATGTGGTGTTCAACTTCCTTGGCAAGCCTCGCGTCCCACTCATGGATGGACAACACATTTACCCTCTCAGCCATCTTGCTACGTCTTTCCATGCTTCAGGGATAGTGAAATCCCCAAAGTTAAAAAGTGTTGGGTCAATGCCTTGCACATTCCTGTCTTGATGGTTTGGCACTGCCACTGATGAGACACAATCTCACTCTACTCTCACAGTTAGGTCGGAGTGGCACTGAAGGTCGCATTCAGCCCCTGCGGAGATCTTCATGGGCTCTGGCACTGTCCACATGGCTGAACCCCGGTGCATGTCCACACTCTCTGTCCTCTTCATGGGTCTCTGCTCCTGAAAAGCTTTAGAACATAAGGGGTGGATGCTCAGTGTCTTTATGTAGTTTGGTACAGCAGCTTTTTCATAGAGCTGCCTTAAACGGCTGAACAAACTGGCATTAGTACCTATATTAACAGGCACATGATTTGGGCCCTTGACATCTGGACACACTAGTGCCATTATGGTAATTTGTTGGGTAATCCTGATAGCCTCCTTAGAAAACTATAACTCTGCTACCACATGCCCTGTGTAGGGGTATCTGGAGTTACTTAGTCCCCAAATGGCCGATCCCTAAACAGGGTGTAGCGGTAGGTGTCCCAAGTGCTTCTGGAATCACCCCTCAAAGATGATGGTGACCTGGGAACCGCTGTCTAGCAATGCTGAGCATGGGCTTCCATTCACTTTGACAGAGATTAGTGACAGTGGCCTCTAAACCTTTTGGGATCCACAGGACTGAGATAACCTCTGGCTTTATACTCAGACTGGAGCATTGTAGCTGGGGAGGTCCAGTATGCCCCTTCACTGACCTCCCCTGTCTTTTCCCTGCTTTTTCTTCAGTCCAATTAGCCTCTGTCTAAATCTACAGGTTTCTTGCATTTGACTGCAATGTACCCATCCTCGCCACACCGGTAGCAAAAGAACAAGCTGTTCTCCGGCTAGCGTTGTCGACCCCGGATATGGCAGTGGGCATGCACTGGGACATCACGAGGCTTCGAGCTGCTTTCCGCAACAGTCGATCCGTCACATTAGAAACTCAGATAACCTCTCTTTGGGTTGTCGAGTGGAGCGGAAACGGAAGTACAAATCCTTGCCGCTCTCCAAGCACCTGAAAGTTTCCTCTAACACCTTTATATAATCTTGGTGGTTGGCATCGGGGTCAATGCCTTCAAACTCTCCCAAATGCTTGTGCTTCTCTCTGTGAGAGCAATCACACTCATGGACCATCTGCTTGGTCTGGTCCATCCAGTGATAGAACTCTTGGAGCAGTAGGAAGAGTGCCAGAAAATATCCTCAGCCTCTTATATGAGCTGCCATCTATGGGGGGTTTCACCACTTTTTCTAGCACCTCACCCATGGTACGGATAATTGCTTCGGTACTTGCCAGGGGTGGTGCTTCAGTGGTGCACAGCTTGTTGACATCACTTAGTGTCTTCCCCTCTGCCTGTAATAAGCTAGCTAGTTTGGTTGAGAAGTGTAGGTAACTTCCATTGTGGATGGGGAAAGTCTCCCAGCAACCAACAGAGTCCAAGGGGCAGCCTGTCGGGTGGTACCCGCTGCAGGTCAATTGGTTGGCAACACTTGCATAATACCATTAAGCTGCCACTAGCCGAGTGAAAAGTCTTTCCTTTGACCCTCACTCTACCCAACACTTTGATGGATTGCAGTGCTTGTGTGATGTAATCAGTAGCAGCATCCTCTGGGACGTCAGTAACCAGCACAGCATGTGCGAGCTCCAATCCTTCGCCTCTACGCCACTCAAGCAGATGGGCCTGGTTAAGGCCAGTTGCTATAATATAAACTCATTGTCCTGGGTGACTTGGGTGTGAATCTGACAACTGCTAGACGAGAATGGGGATCCCAGCGGTGCCTCCAATGTAACACCTCACTGGACCTATGTTA
This sequence comes from Acipenser ruthenus, assembly GCF_902713425.1. Taxonomy (NCBI): domain Eukaryota; kingdom Metazoa; phylum Chordata; class Actinopteri; order Acipenseriformes; family Acipenseridae; genus Acipenser; species Acipenser ruthenus. Next base: position 15,824,136 of record NC_081194.1, read on the forward strand.
ATATGGGCTGGCCAATAGTTAGCGAGACTTTCCTATAATCCCATAATCATCAGGGTATGGTGCTCCCAAGTTCTAGTGTGCAGTCTTGAAGCTAGCTTCAGTCCACCTTCTCGTTTGAGTCAGAATAATTACAGGTCTAAACAGGTTGTGTCTCCACCTAGGTATAAGGTTGAAAGCATATAATTCCACACCCTAGGAACAAATCAACTATATATACTCAGGGGAAAAAAAAAACATGCAGAACAAAGAGGATGACTTACTACCAAGAATAATATATTGGGTAATAGATGGCACAGGGTAAACAGGTATTAAGGCAAAAAGACTTACACATGTAAGCCTGCACAAGCAATTGTATACTTTCATATATATATTTTCACCAAGAATAATAACAAGCTAGGGTATATAGATTATAAAGGTAACATTAACATTATACCACACGATGAAAAAAGTATGAAAACTCATAATGATAATTCTTTTTAATATGTAGACTATAGAGATGGAGTAATCATGTGGTATCATTTTCAAAATGTTTTGCATTGTTTTAATGCCCCATCAGGGAAGTTTTATACAGACGCAGCTTTCACCCACTTCCTTCTATCTGTATGCATCATGTAAATCTTGCTCTTTCATTCTGTTTTACTTTAAAAACATCATCAACTCGGGCAGCTTTTTATTCAAATGATGTTGCTTTTAAGGCAGTCTCCATGTAAAGCACCCTTAATTTATGTATAAAACAGGTCTAAAATCTGACAGGAAAGGCTTTTCGAATGTCTTTTTTTTTTTAAATAAAAACTTTGATCAATCACACCTCATTTAACAAAAGCGTGTAACAGGAAATTTTCGGAAAAAAAATTCTGAACACCAACACCCCTGTATTACCAGAACTGTCTAGTTACTTTCCTTTCATTAATTTAACACCACCCCATTAGCCATCTAGGTTAATGCAGCATTCATGATTTCCATTACATGAGAGTAGGTGTATGACAGGGTAGCCGTGTGGTGACGTCAGGCCAGAAACAGGAACAAAAATGTTCAGGAACAAAGTACTGCAAGGCAAAAGACACTTGTGGCGCCATTTATTTATTTAAAGAACCAAAATAAAAATAAATATTTAAACACAAAACACACTTCCTCACAGAGCGAAAAAAAAAAAAGATGTAAACAAAACAAAATCACGAACACAAAATAATACGAATAGGCTGGGCAGTTGCCTTCACTGATCCTACTTATTTTTGATTTTTACCCTTCTCTCTCTCGCTGTCGTTCACTCCTCTGAACACCTACCACGAGTGCAGAGAGCTGCAAGCTTTTATGCAGGTGACCATCAAACAAAACCTACGGCTCTTCAGCGTCACATTTAATAAAACAATAACAAAACAACACGGCTACGCTGTCATGTTTATAAATAAATAAATCATAATAATAATAATAATAATAATAATAATAATAATAATAATAATAATAATAATAATCAAAAACATATATATAAGCAGTGTTTTGCCCTGCCCCTTCTTAATAATGTGCAGGGCTCTCTCCTGCTGCCCCTGCTACAAGGTGTTAAAATGTCATGCTGATCGCCAAGATCAGCATGAGTCAGCTCTCGCCAAGATAAGAACCAACTAAGACATAGCTTCTTTTACTGTAAACTAATGTGATCCATCTGATGAAGTAGATATCCTTCAGCCTAGTGCTGATGGCTGAAGTGTAATGCTGGCTCCAAGGATCAGATTATTTTTGCCTCCCTGGCACATCAGCACACACAACGCCTGCAATGCTGACTCCAGGGATCAACCACTGTACAGTGGCACCAAAACAAGGGTTATTTTTTACTGATCAGGACATGGTTGTATTCTTCAAGAATATGGGGCAATGTAGTTTCAACAAGCAAGGTCCACCACTTTGCCAATTAAATTAAAGTGAAACTTAAAGAAGTGATTCAAGATCATGTGTTTCAGTTGAGACAAATGATTCTGGCTAAACTGAATTATTATTTTTTGGTATTCCTAAAAAAGCATAGGCAACATGGTTCAGTTAAATAATTAGCGTAAATAAGCAAATGACTGACAGTGGATATGTTTCTAACACAACATAAGAACATAAGAAAGTTTACAAATGAGAGGAGGCCATTCGGCCCATCTTGCTCGTTTGGTTGTTAGTAGCTCATTGATCCCAGAATCTCATCAAGCAGCTTCTTGAAGGATCCCAGGATGTCAGCTTCTACTGGGGAGTTGGTTCCAGACCCTCACAATTCTCTGTGTAAAAAAGTGCCTCCTATTTTCTGTTCTGAATGCCCCTTTATCTAATCTCCATTTGTGACCCCTGGTCCTTGTTTCTTTTTTCAGGTCGAAAAAGTCCCCTGGGTCGACACTGTCAATACCTTTTAGAATTTTGAATGCTTGAATCAGATCACCACGTAGTCTTCTTTGTTCAAGACTGAACTGATTCAATTCTTTGAGCCTGTCTGCATATGATATGCCTTTTAAACCCAGGATAATTTTGGTCATAATCTGGTGTAATTATTTTTTTACATAGAATTACCCATTTATACATTTGTAAAGTACCTTGCTCAAGGGTACAGCAGCAGTGTCCCCCACCTGGGATTGAACCCACAACCCTCCAGTCAAGAATCCAGAGCCCTAACCAGTACTCCACACTGCTGCCCCTTTTTGTAATGAGATGACCAGAACTGAACACGATATTCTAGATGAGGTCTTACTAATGCATTGTAAAGTTTTAACATTACTTCCCTTGATTTAAATTCAACACTTTTCACAATATATCCAAGCATCCTGTTGGCCTTTTTTTATAGCTTCCCCGCATTGTCTAGATGAAGACATTTCTGAGTCAACATAAACTCCTAGGTCTTTTTCATAGATTCTTTCTTCAATTTCAGTATCTCCCATATGATATTTATAATGCACATTTTCATTGCCTGCGTGCAGTACCTTACACTTTTCTCTATTAAATGTAATTTGCCATGTGTCTGCCCAGTTGTGAATGCTGTCTAGATCATTTTGAATGACCTTTGCTGCTGCAACAGTGTTTGCCACTCCTCCTATTTTTGTGTCGTCTGCAAATTTAAAAAGTTTGCTTACTATACTAGAATTTAAATCATTAATGTAGATTAGGAATAGCAGAGGACCTAATACTGATCCCTGTTGTACACCACTGGTTACCTCTCTCCATTTTGAGGTTTCTCCTCTAATCAGTACTTTCTGTTTTCTACATGTTAACCACTCCCTAATCCATGTGCATGCATTTCCTCGAATCCCAACTGCGTTCAGTTTGAGAATTAATATGCAGGACCTTGTCAAAAGCTTTCTGGAAATCTAAATAAACCATGTTGTATGCTTTGCAATTATCCATTGTAAATGTTGCATCCTCAAACAAATCAAGCAGGGTAGTTAGACACGCTCTCCCTTTCCTAAAACCATGCTTACTCCTTGAACTTTGTGTCTCCATTACAAAGACGTTAAGTCATTCATAAAGCAATTTTCTCTAGTCTATGGTATAGAACGGCATAACAGAACAAACGCAATTTACTATAGATCACTCCTTACCATGTGAAAGAGCATGTTTGGATAGGATTCTTCAGTGTGATGGCAGTTACCGTGGTGCTATAAACTGGTTAATACAGGGTAGACAGTTGTTTTACAAAAAAGTATAGTATTACAATAAAAACACGATTGTACTGTACTATATTGTACTGTACTTTAGTAAAATGAAAATACTATGGTACAGCACTAGTGTGCTGTGTAGATATAATTGGTTTAATTTTGCTGTATAACTATAGTTTAAAGTAGAGCCATGCTATCTTATAGTACTATTACAAAATACTATAAAATGCTATACTATTAATGGCTTTTATGTAGTAAAGCACTATAACACTACTGTGATGTCCTATAGTAAATACTGCAAATTACTATACTATTGCTATAAAGTACTATAGTAGTTTTTGTTAGGGTTTATTGGTCAAACAACGTTTTCAAAAGGAATTTTGTTTTTTAAGGGTCTTCATATTTTTTGCATTAAGAATATTTAGCATATGTTATTGAGAGTTTGAGACAGAGGTTTCTGTCTGTCCATTCATAAACATCTGTCTGTTTATCACACTTACATTTTTCCATCTATACGGAGAATCGCTTATCAAATTATGATTGAACATTTCATCGCTTTTTCCTGTTCTATACTGTTCTGTACATACTGTTGATATATGTCATGGTCATCATAGTGATAGCTCTAATTCTGAAGTTATAGGCTTGGAAGGGCACATATATATTATTGATATATTTGTTCACTTTAGTAGAGCCTGTGCATTAATAATCAGATATCTAGAGAGCCACAGGTGTAACTGCGATAAATCTTGCAAGTAACATTCATTATTAAAGATTATTAAATATATAAAAATCTGGAAATTTATGGAGGCAGTCTGTTCATCTGAATGTCACACATTTTACATTTATCCATAGAAACCCTTGCCCAATTGTGTTGAAGTTTTCTAGAACCTTCTTTAGTTTAAGTTATTGAGTGTATCATAAATGAAGTTTCGACACTTTGGTTAGCCGTGACACAAATTCATCATCCAAGTTGCAGAAAGCAGGTTACTTCTATGCACTTAGTTTGTCTGCATCCCTTTCTAATCTATTTTGGGGGTCTACATCCAGTCGGCCAGATGGTCAGCTGTCAAACCAAGTTGTCTTTGTCTGTCTGTATGTCACACTTGCATTTTCACATATATCTAGAAAATCGATTATCCAGTTTTGTTGAAACATAAATAGGACGTTGTTTCATATAAGTTATTGAGAGTAGCAGGGGCTGAATGTCACTGATATGTGTTAGGAAAGCGTTAATGTGATCTTCTGTAATGATGACTCGTGGTTAATGAGTGACATTTGATATCCTTGCTTACTGTAGAATAAATAAGCCACAACTTCTGTTTTTACTGTGACTTTTTTCTGCCTTATAGAACGAGTATTACGTAATGTAACAGAAATCCAGTAGACATACTGAAAATTTGTCTGACTTGCATTTGGACCCAACTTACCACCTCACAGATGACCACACCAAAGTCTGTTTCTCATCTAAGGGTTTCCCAGCCAGCAACCCAGTGTTCTTTGGGGATTTTATGTGTGACTCACTTATCAGCTGATTCAGTCAGCTTTTCAGCACATGAAAGATGTGGATCAGGATACATATTTTCACTTAAACTTATATTACTTAAAAAGCTAAACAACATGCAGATCATAAACCTATGATGATTTGTATGTTGCTCTGTGGTTTCTTGTGTTTATGATGCATAAATACCACCATAAGTTTTATTTTTAAAAAGTTCATGTTAAAAACCATCAAATAAAACATCCAGGAGTTAATGTAAGACCTCATCCATGCACCTTAGTTGTTTGTTGTTTCTTGTAACATAAACAGTTTATTTTACAAATAAACAATGCAAACTTAGCATTGAGGTAAATGCCTTGTGACTATGGCCCTCATATGGTCCTTAGTTTTAATGAAAAAATACTGTGCCGATTATTGACATTTTAATTACACTTGATTGCCCTTACTTAGACTGCGAGTTTCAACCAGGCAAATTCTTTAATCAATACAAGAAAATATTAGCAAATCTTGTGCTAATTAGACATTTAAACAATCCATATTCCTTGCTGTTACTTCTGGGTTAACACTGCACAAGGCAGATTTGCATAATTCAAGTCTGGTTAAAGTGATTTAACCTTTTGAAGTTATTCAGCTTATTTGCCTTCCAGTGAAGGAGCTTTCCACTGAAATTGTCATAGATGTTATACAGTTCCCAAACCGCAAGTTTACCCAGCCCAAGGCAACTATGATTATTGGCCACAGGTAAGCTATTCAAGTTTCTGTTGAGACCAATGACCAATGTACAGTCCCTCGTTACAATTTAACTTTAATGGGAGGACTTGATAGTGTTAAAAAGAAAAAAAAAATCCTACTTTTCATTGGGTTTTTTTCTTCAAGTTTCTGCACTTTTTTGTTCCCACCCATTTACCCAGATATTAAATGAATAAGCGAAACAATTTCACTGCATCATTTTGGTATATATGTTGTACATTTATTTTAATAGGTTGTCATGACTCAGAGATATAACCTATACTTTACATGTCAGCTAGTGTATTTCGATAACAAAGACACTTCATGAGCTGTTGTTTGCACTTTCATAAATGCTCCTTGGAACCGCCTGCTGATTTAGTGAAAGATGTGATTTGTATGCAGTTTGCTGTTAAACTGTTAGTCTTTCTCTTCATGATCTACTCCCTATGTCAACTAATACAATCTACCAAGCCTGGGCTAACAACTGAAGCCCTTGGCACCTTGTCCACAGGTAAAACCAGTTTGTGATGCTGACCTACAGTACACCAAGCTTGCTAAACTGATGACTAGTTTAAAAAAGGTATTTAGCCTCTTAAGCTTTCCATTCATACCTTTACTTTGTTTGTAGCCCAATCCATCACAGAGTAATCGATGTGCAAACAAACACGCCCACCTCTTGAATGAAATAAGGGGGGAAAAAAAGCCTTTCAAAGGCAAATGCATGTGGCAATGGATAGCATGTGAGGTGCCAGAAGATAACATCCCTTTTAGAACTTAGTGTATCAATTGACATAAAGATTTACACAATGTTTATTTTTGGAGAGGTTTGGGGACCCTTGGGCTTAGCTTTGTAAAAACTCCTGTAGAATTTGATCCCTTTGTTCAAACAGTTCCAGATTTTTACCCAGTATAGTAGACATGTTGGTGAAGCACTGGAAAAAAATCTGGCTCTTTTCATATGCTACAAGTTGAAAAAAATGACTATAGAACATAAAAAAATGAAAAGCGTTTGTTGTTTTTTTATGTATTTTTTCTGGACATCTCCTTCCAGTGTGGTACTGAGTAAGACTTTTATCACACCTGAGGTTTTAGTCTTGATGCCCAAGGGGTTACCTTGAATTCAAGCCCTGAACCATGCCTGTGCTGTCTATACTTTGGAAGATATTGTGATTTATTTAAGGGCACAGCCCCCCAGGCGGAAATTGTCTGTGAGGGGCTGGGGTTTTGACAGGTTAAAAAGAAATAAATACAAAGCAGAATTTTCCCGTACTGCACAATGAAGTGGCAGTAATAGAAATTATATCAAAAAGCATATCTAAATACTAGGGCTGTTCTGGTTAACAGATTCATCGGACCAATTAATCAACTGAAGAGTTGATCGCAGGTGAATTTTTGTACAATTTAATTGTGCATTAAAGTGCATTCTGAGTAGAAAGCGAAATGTGTGCTGTTATTTAGGGAAGTGCTGATTTGAAGCGCGCTCTCTCTCCCCGGAAGTGGTAGGACAATGTTGTTTTAAGCTAGTATAAAAAGGGTTAAAGATGTGTAAAAATCATAATTGTTGTCTTGTTTTGCTGATAGTGTGCTGCAGATTTATATAGTATTTGGAACTGGAATGTTTATCTACATTGATTTTAGTGATTGTCATGATGTGTCTGCAAAGTGCGTTGTAACCAGTGGTGAACGCTGTGGTAAAATCCAGTGTGGAGCATTTAAGCTGATCAATATAATAAACTGTTGATTTAGTTATAAACCTCTAAGTGTTTTTTGTTTCCATGTTTGTGCATTGATAATAATTTTGTTGTTTAGGGGTTACCCCAGAATGGTTAAACAGTACGCATAACTGCTCTGCTCTGGCCCTTGGGGCTTGTGCGACTGAGTTACCAGGTCCCTAAATCTGTTTCATTAGAGTAATAGGACGGAAAGGTAACATTTGTTACATTTACAAAAATAAAAATAACAATACAAATGGTTTTAAAAAGACAAAATTCCCATTGGTTTTATTTTTTTTTTTTTTTAGATTATTGGATTTTTAAGTATTACTCTGCAGGACAGCTGCTAGGATCGTTACCTTTATTAAAAATGTGCATGGATTAATCTACTGATTAATCAACTAATGCCCATAAATGAACCAATCAAAATTTTGAAGCCTTACTAAATGCACATGTTTTTATTCCAGCTTGTTCTAATATATATCCTTGTGGGGATTACTGGTTCATGTTCTTCCTCAGAAGCTTTTACCTTTACCTTCAAATGCAATTTTTCCAAAAGACAACTTTTAATAGCATTTCTATGAGAATAAAAGCCTTAAGAACAATATTTAAAGTACCGTTGCATGTAACCGTGGGGATGTTTCTTAACACCAAAGTGGTGATTGAAAACCACTGACAGTCATCTGAAATGTAATTGTATCAGATGGAAGTTACATCCCATTAAAATTAGCTGCACTATTGAATTATTCCTATATAACTGTATTTAATATATTAATATATTTATATATAGAGTGGCTCTCAAAAGTATTCACCCCCTTGGACTTTTCCACATTTTATTGTGTTACAACATGGAATCAGCTGTATGTTTGGGGTCATTGTCCTGCTGGAAGATGAATCTTCTCCCAAGTCCCAGGTCTCTGTACTTTGCTGCATCCATTTTGCCCTCTATCTTCACGAGCTTTCCAGGCCCTGACGCAGAGAAGCATCCCCATAGCATGATGCTGCCACCGCCATGCTTCACGGTAGGGATGGTGTTCTCAGGATGCTGTGCGGTGTTAGGCTTGCGCCAAACATAGCGCTTAGCGTTGAGGCCAAAAAGCACTATTTTGGTCTCATCAGACCATAGAATCTTCTTCCACTTGGTCTCAGAGTCTCCCACATGCCTTCTGGCAAACTCTAGCCGAGATTTGATGTGAGTTTTTTTCAACAATGGCTTTCTTTTTGCCACTCTCCCATAAAGGCCAGTTTTGTGAAACACCTGGGCTATTGTTGCCGTATGCACAGTGTCTCCCAGCTCAGCTGTGGAAGACTGAAACTCTTTTAGAGTTGCCATAGGCCTCTTGGTGGCCTCCCTGACTAGTGCCCTTCTCGCCCGGATACTCCGTTTTTGTGGACTGCCTGTTCTAAACAGATTCACAGTTGTGCCATATTCTCTCAATTTCTTAATAATGGACTTTACTGTGCTCCGGGGGATATTCAATGCCTTGGAAATGTTCTTATATCCTACCCCTGATGGGTGCTTTTGAAGAACCTTATTCCGGATTTGCTTTGAATGTTCCTTCGTCTTCATGATGTAGTTTTTGTTAGGAAATGTAATAACCAACTGTGGGACCTCCCAGAGACAGGTGTATTTAACCTGAAATCATGTGAAACACCTTACTTGCACACAGGTGGACTCCATTCAACTAATTATGTGACTTCTAAAGACAATTGGTTGCACCAGAGTTTATTTAGGTGTGTCATAGCAAATGGGATGAATACTTAAGCAATTAATTATTTTCTGTTTTATATTTGTAATGAATTTAGAACAATTTGTAGATTTTATTTTTCACTTTGACATTATGGACTTTTTTTGTGTTGATCAGTGGCAAAAACTCCTAATTAAATCCATTTTGATTCCATTTTGTAACACAATAAAATGTGGAAAAGTCCAAGGGGGGTGAATACTTTTGAGAGCCACTGTATAAGTCCTCTTAAGCAATTTAAATGTGTTTTATATCTCATTTTGTAGAATTAACATTTTTTTCTTTTCTCCTTGTGGCAATGTGCCCCGCCCCTGTGTGCATTTGTGTGTTATGTGTTGCGTGTTGCGTGTGTAAATGTTGGTGTATAGTCATTGGTACACGGGATATAAATGGGTCTGTGTTTCACGTGTGAGTTAAAATTGTATAATTATATTTAGGCACGGGATTGCACTATCACTTCACGTGCATTTAAAGTATGTAATAATATGTGAGCACGGGGTTGCACAGAATTAATTCACGTGCTGGGATTCAAGTGAATAATTAATTAGTAATTGAATCCCAGCACAACAGTATATATAGATGCACGTTTCTTTCACTCGGGGTTGTGTGTTCGGTGAGTGGGGAACGGGATAGGAGACGGAGGTAATATTTGTAATAGTAATAGTAGTTAAATCTGCTCATCGTGTTTTGTCTGTGTAGTCCATTTTGTTTGTCTGTGTATTTTGGCGCAAGTGCCGTGTCCTGTTTTGTGTTCAAACCTTTTATTTTCTGTTCTGTTTATTTATTAAATGCTGAGCAAAGGCATTCGCTCAGCTCCACCAAACTCTACCTCTCGTTTTGTTTATTTATTTCCTGCTTCTGGTCTGACGCCACCCACTCCGGCCGTCTTTGTGACACTCCTTTAAAAAATGGGAATTAAAGATGGAGGAAATGCTTTTTGAAATAAGGCAAATGGTTACAAATTGTAATATTATTTTTGCCTACTTTTTGATGAAGTTGTTAATTATTCCGATTTCCTAACTGGTTGCAGTCTTGCCTGTAGGCCGGTGCAGTTTTTTGTTAGTCTTTTTGCTGCTTCCAGGTTGATCTGACATTTTGAGTTTCAACTCTGTTTACTCAGCCTGCTTCTATAATCTACCAGAGTCAACAAGGGTTGAAAGGTCATTATATCACCTGATTTTTGAATATCCATGTTTTTAGGACATCTGGCAGTATTACCTGAATCTTACAAAAGCCAATGAAGAAAAGAAACCTGACTGGAAACTGGAATACATAATGACCAGATACTTTAATATAAAAGATATGCAGCCAAAGAGTTTGTATGAGCTTGCATTGAGGTTTGAAGAAAACATACATCAAGGAGTTGCAGGAGTATTTTAATAATTTCATAGTAAGTTATGACAACAGTATTGTCTGTGCAGGACTCTGTAAAGCTAATCAGGTGTGTGCTATACAGTTTCTGGACCATGACTCTTACTTAGCTTGTATCAAGAGGGAAGACACACAAATAGTACGACTATTACAGACCACATATATGAGAGGGAACAAAAACAAACAAATGGTGTAGTTTTTTTTTTAATGTTATTGTTGCCAAAGATAGTTTACTCTCTTTGCTGATATGTTTTTTTTAAGATACATAATTTGTGAGAAATCTTCACCTTGTATCTCATTTTATTGTTTTTTTTTATAAACTAAATCATTTTATTGTTGTTCAAACATTGTGCCATGCTGTGTAGTGAGGACAATTCTATAGTAACTTTATTTCCAGAGACTTCTGTATTTTCCTGTTAAGATACTCTACACAAACTCTGTGATCTGGAAGAATAATGCTTTATAAGATCCATTGTTGAATATTTTTCAACTCTGGGGCCAAACTTGTTTAATTTTAAGTTTTTAAAGCACTATTTTAAAACAAAATAAAGCTTTATAATGGGCTTGATTTTCCCTTTTGCCTTATTGAAAATGCCCCTTCATATAAGTTAAATAGCCCAGGTTAAGGTACATGCAATATTCAAATAAATACAATCAATCAGTTTGAAACTGTTGAATTTACAGAAAGTGATTATAGCACAATTTTACTAAATTAAAAAAGTAATCATGTAAAATTACTTTTTTAAATTATTTATCTGTGTTTAAACAAGATATGTAACATTATAAAAGGTAGGGTGCAGTGAAAAATAGGGCTCAATGTGTTTAAAATATTTTGAGATTGCAAAATAATATTACGTGGTATTTGTTTGCTGCAGGTGAGCTCTGCAGTTTAAGCTGTTTTACATTAATTTGCATTGACAGTGTGCCTATAAATTATTTTTGATCCCTTATGAATACATATAGTAGAGGTAGTTGTATGTATAACCACAATTCACACATTGATGAATGTATCTGGAGAACTACTTATCAACTGTCAAGTAACTAGGTATTGACATTATTTACCATACGTTATTGAGAATATCAAATCCTCGGGATATATATGTCTGTACATTTCGTTCATCTGTATGTCACACGTACATTGTTTGACAATATCCGATTCTGGAGACATAGGGGGTGACTGTATGTTGGTTCGTCCAACATACAGACTGTGGGAGAGTGGTCAGCCCAATAGCTGGAGGCGCGCTGTAATTCAAAAGCGTCTGTGACCTCCTGCTACCATGCATATGGAAAATGGTTGGGAACCTGATGTATTTTCCAGGAAAGACTTGGGGGAAGTGTACATTTTTTAATTGATACTGGTGCCTAAATACTGATCCTAGCATGTGGAAGAAGCATGAAAATATGTAGTTGTGTTGGGAATGTTTTTTCTTGTAAAATATGGCTTGCTGCTGGGCATTAAGCATACAAAGTGATTTTTGATGTGGAAGAATCCTTCCCTGGTTTGTGAATGTGATGAAATGGAAGCTTTACAGAGTCAGAATAGAGGTGAATGTGATTATTCCACCCCAGTCTGAGGTTATTGTTAGCCTAAAGGACCGCTGAAACTACTAATGGCTATGACGTTACTGACACAGATAGCCTGAAGACAGTGTTCTGACAGTTTGCCAATATTACTGTTGAATCCCTGTGACAGGAATGACTAAGTGGTGACGTCACGGCAGAAACAGGAACACAAACGACAGAGAGAGGTGGAGTTTGTGTAGAGCTGAGCGAATGCTTTCGCTCAGCATTTAATGAATAAACATACAGAAAATAAACGGTTGTAACAAAAACAGGACACGGCACTTGCGCCAAAATAAACAGGTAAACAAAACGGACTAGACAGTGCACAGACAGACAAACGAAACACGGTGAGTGAGAACACTAATTACTTGACTTTACTTTGCTTTGCTTTCTTTTCTCCTCTCTCTCCCGTTCTCCACTCACCGAACACCAACCCCCAGTGAGTGAAAACATGCAGCTTTTATGCAGTTGTACCGAGATTCGATTGCTAGTCAATCATTCAATTGGAATCTCGGTACAACTGCACGTGAATTAATTAAAGTGCAATTCCCCGTGCTCACATATTATTACTTTTTACTTGCACGTGATGTGATGTGCCATCCCCGTGCCTAAATACAAATACACAATTTACACACATGTGAAACACAGACCCGCTTATATCCCGTGTACCAATGCTTATATACCAACATTTACACACAACACGTAACATATAACATACACAGGGGGGGGGGCACTTTGCCACAATCCCAAATTATGAAAATTGAGATGGAGGTTATGAGGTAGGAACTGCTGTGGAAATTATTGTAAAAATACCACAAAAGAACTTGAAAATTGTAAGCCTTTTTTTTTTTTTTAATAGATCCCAAACTCTAAGGAATCAAACATACTCATACTCAAGAACATGGTCTTGAAAGGCGCTATACAAGTGCAATGTTGTTGTTGTTAAAATTTCGGCCACCCCATACCTTCTTTATGCCATTTTGCCTTCAGTCTAATATTCTATAATAAATAACACATATAAATACAAATATTTACTGGATTAAAACTTTTAGGAGCTGGTCCAATAATATAATAAAATCTAGCAGCGAAATCTGGGGAAGTATGCAAATAAACAAATAGTCCAAATATATACTGATCGAAATATGGATATATACTGTACCTTTTATACCTCCAACTGTATACAAGGATTTTGACTGATTTAGACTAGGATTTAAATCTGTGAAAATGCTGCTACAGCCTTTTCAGTCAAAGCTGCTTTTTTGCCTTGCAAGAATCATTACTGTAAATAAAAACAGGTATAGGGGCAATGTAATATCTTTGAATTCTTTATGTCTGTCCTGAACTGTTAGCAGTACAGTATGTTACCGTGCTAGTCAAACTGTGACTAGAAGTGATCTTGGTTGTGTAAATTGCATCTGAAGTGGAGCCTAAGCAATCTGAGCTGCCTTCTGGTATATTCTCTAACACAGCTGAGTTGAGATACAGTGTACAAACTACATGCTAACGACCATGATTTGAGCTTCATGGAGTAAAATCTTCCAGTCAAGTTGCTTCAGTTGCAATTCATATTCCCAGCAGGGGTTATTTTTCTCTGTCTGATCTGCTCAAAGGGTGAATTGTGGGAGAGGGTAGCCCAAGAACTTCACAATAAAAGAAAAGTCACAAAATCTATTTTCGAAACAGAAGAGCATTGCTGCAGGGTTCACCCCAGAATCAGACAGAGCTTCAACCCCAGAATATGAACAAGGTAACATTTCCTAAAGTTTCTGCCCTCAGTTTGGGAGAAAACCTTTCAAGTCAAAATTATTTGCATTCAGGGGGTGAATGAGTTTGTACCGGGTACAATGGCCGCTGGTCAAGGGATTCTGCAAGTTAAGTAAATGTTTGGTAAGTAGAAGGCAAATGCCCAGGCAGCTCGAGTTAAAGATAGATACAAATGTATACACTGTAATGTATACACTGTAAGCCACTCAAAGAAGCATAAATCATAACACTGCTGATGAGAACCACTATTTTTCTTATATTTAAAGGTGTCTGACAAAAAAAAAGCATTCTGCCTTGTCACAGATGGCTTTGTGGTGACGTCAAACCAGGAAATAAATCATAACACAGGTGGTACGGGGCAAAATGGCGCTGCTGTGCTCGTATTTAATTTAAAATAAAAGATTTAAACAAAACACAAAACTGACACCAAAACAAAAACGGCTCGTTGGCCAAAGTTAAATAAACACAAAACAATAATGACAATTTACAAAAACAAGTACCTTTGTTCTCTATGGTTAGCATTTGATCTTGGTTCACTCTTTCTCCTGTACACTCTCTCTCTACTCTGAGTCCGGAGTGGGTCTTTTATACTATGGCTGGAGTCTTAATTACCTAATAAACAATTACTTTATTAAGGCTCCAGCCACATTCCCATGAGCTACTTAGGATGTGGGATTCAACCCCACCCATGCCAACCACATTTTACAAACAATAAATAATAACGTTGGGCGGCTTTCATCCGTCCGTACACAAACACAATAATATAATATATAACAATAATATAATAAGAATAATGATGATAATAATACAACACAAATACATATATAATAAAAAGGGCAGGCACTTTGCCACATGCCTGTAAATATTTATCTTTAGGAAATCAGTTGATGCCTGTTTGGTTATTGTTTTGCATACAATGGTGCATTTTACTAGTAAACTTTGGTGGCACTAAATTTATATAAAACAACTATTTTAGAAGACATCTTTTTATTTTTTTTGTTTATTGTAGCGATATGTGGCATATCATCTACTGCTAAATGATATGCATTATTTCTTTATAAAAGAATCTCCAAAACCAAATTTTCTGTAGTCTCATGATTATGGGCAGGGTAATGTATGTTTTTAGCAGTTTATTTGGTTTAATACTGAAGGTTAGAAGTATATCATTAACCACAAGAAAACAGCTGAACTGCTTCCACAGTAAAACCTTTTTATCAAAAACAAACTCAAGCAGAGACATCACAAAAGCAATATTTATTTTTTTATATATACAATATATATATATATATATTACAAACAGAACAGAAACAGAAAAATAGAAAACCAAAATAAAAATGGAATACACAGTCCCCCAACCTCGAACAAATCAGGAGGCCAAGGCTGGTAAATGACACAAATAATTATAATTGTAAATAAAAAAATCTCTCCCACAATGCTTTCCAACTTGATTATATACAGTATGCATTTGGAATAGTTCGTACCTATAATTTTCATTAAAATCGAACTACACTTGTTTATTGTTATATTCATTACAAACTTTGCTCTTTACTGTTCTTTTTAACGGTAAAAAAATCTCCTACTAGCAGCCATTGTTATCAAGTATATACAGTTGTATATATTCTTAACATGTTTGGAACTTTAGCAGTAAGGTCAATGCTAATTGCCTCAGCAGGTCATTCTGATATTAATCACTGCAGCGCACTACCCTTTGATTGAGTCCAGAGTGCAGGTCTCTGAAGTCATGTTAATCTAACAGTGTGGACATTTTGGTGCCAATTTTGTTAATCATTTATTTAAATACTGGGATATCCCATACATACTTTTTTTTCTCCATTTATTTCAAAATTGTCCATATAGCTATATTCATATACTATATATGCCAAGGTCAAAAAATTAGGAGAGAGATTCTGGAATACTTTATGCAATAAATTTGTTGTCCCATGTAATGGGGATGTGTGTGAAAAGTGGGGAAAGGCTAAAAGCATCAGCCAGGGCTTCCTTCCCTCTCATGCTTCACTGATGATTTGTCAGCTGTCATGAATGCTTGCCTTTATCAACCTTTGTGAGGAAGGCTTGGGTTCAGACCTTATTAAATCTAAGCTGATTGGGCTCCTTTCCTTTGTGGACTGAGTATAACCAGTTTCCTTGCATCCAATCTGTTTAGGGGTTGACTATTACGTCACCATCAGACGATGTATATGCCAGGAATCCAAAAACTCATGGGATATCTATCTATCTATCTATCTATCTATCTATCTATCTATCTATCTATCTATATCTATATATATCTCATGAGTTTAAAAAAAACAAAAGTAATATTAAATGCACTCAGAAATCGTATTAGGACATGTATCATGGCATGATTTATCAACTATAAAATGTGAATAGAAGTCCAAAATGAGAGCATTTTTTACATTATCATTAAAAGAACATAATGAACTAACAATTTATAATCATGTAAAGCATACTAAGAATCATCATTTTAAATCTAATCTGTACTTTAGGTGTTAATTACTTTGCTAACACACAATATAAATACATGCTTACATTCAGAAAGGTTTCTAAACTCTAACATTGAAACAACCAAAAAAATGCCTGTTTATCTGTACATATGTCAATATTGAGCATTTAAAAAATGTGTCCAGAAGTATTAAAGTATAGCTCTGGATATTATCAAAGCAAACAACCTATTTGATAGGCTCAAAAACATACGTCCTCCCCAAATAAAAGCACTTTACAAATGTGATATGCTTGTTGCATTTGATTCTGATATACAGTGCTCATGAAAACTGCTGTAATGTAATGGTAGCGCTGGAGACCTGGTTTATCCAAAGAACAATACCAATGTGTGCCTCTTGAGAGACCACCTTCTTGAGAAGGGCAGTCTCCATGCGTATCCAAACTTGTTTTAATGCTGTTTTAAAATGTGTATTATTTTCCTATTGGTCAGACCTGAAATTTCAGTTTTTCCCACATTGTAAAAAATAGAGAAGTTACAGGTTCGGTTTTACTACTTTAGTGTGACAGACCATATACAAGTCTAATCATTGACCATGCTTTAACATATGTATTCTTTATGGAGTTTCCCTGTGCTTTGTTAGGCTTTTACCTTGATGTACTGAAGTTTTACTTTTTAAGGAATAATGTTTTTATGATTAAAGGACTGTGGCAGGGCAAAAGCCCTAAAATGTAAACAGTGCGTGTGTGGGAATGTAAGGTTGACAGGGATGGGGTTAAATCTGAGTGGTAATTGAGTGCTAATTGGGGAATAGCCACATGTATAAAAAGAACCAGAAAGCCTTTCTTTATTTGTTCGTTCGTTCGTGTTATTTTGTTAAATAAACGTGTGCAACATCTCTTTAAAACTACAGCTTTCTGTCTCTGGGTCTAATTCCTGCTGGTAACCAGTCTGGGCCATGATGCTACCCTGTCACATGTGGAGTCAGAAGTGAGATAGTGCCCCTTGTAACCAGAGCAGGGCCACAATAAAAGATTTAAACACAACAATACAGGCTGGGCATTTGCCTTCACTATAAAGTTGCAAAATGGTACGTACGTGCACACACATTCCTTTCATTCCCAGAATTTCATATGTTATGATATATGTTGCCAAAAATCTCAAACAATATATATATATATATATATATATATATATATATATATATATATATATATATATATATATATATATATAGACACACACACACACACACACACACAAATGGATCTTGCTGCACATTTGGAACATATTGCACAATGGTACACAAAGGTCACAAGCACACACTCCTCTATTACCTAACTGGGGAATGACCACACCTGTGATTGTTGGCAGGGCCAGATTTCACCCCTCCCTTCCAATCTTACATTCCCACACATACACTATTTTCATTTTAGGGCTTTCACCCTGCCACAAGGACCAAGCCTGCAAAACAAACACTGGACTACAATATACAAAGCATTTGTAATAAATCTATTTCCCTCACATCGGATGTCCGCACTCATCAAAGAAGCAAGTTCAAATAATTATTAGTTCATATTATTTTGTTTTTCGAGGTTAGCTCTATATTACAATGCTAACAAACAATACCCATACACAGAGTATTGATTCAGGAACCAGTTTGGACTGTATTGAGTGAATTGAATACCGGTACTGCACAAACCACTTAAACTAAAAAAAAAAACTGCAAGTTTGTAGTGTATAAATCTGAATAAAACACATTACAAATTGTCCTTGCTTTTGGAAGGATTCCTCTGGGATGTAAAAGGTATTTTCTTTTGTTCTACAGTGTGTGAGGTAGCAATGTGTGTCTCACTACTGCAAACAGAGATGTTTTATATGTGTAACACTCTGGTGAAGCATACAGTATGTTTCTAATGCAATAGTGCCCTCAGCTGTTGTAGCATATGTATTGCAAAGCTACATGAACTGCAATATACTTTACTGTAATTCAGTAAATAAGATAAAAAAAAAAAAAAACCTGAAAATCATTCTATAACCTCTGCTACCTAATCATTTCATTAATCACACACAAGAAAAAAATGAGCCTTCAGAATTAATCAGCTGCAGTATAAATACTAGCAAACAGGATAGAAACAACGCAACTTCGAAAGGTGAAAAATGAAAATACAAAATATAAATTAAATTAAATAAAACAGTGCCACCTCATGGATAAAAGAAAAAGGACACTTTTTTGTATTGTTAATAGACATGGAATATGGAACACTATAACGCTATACTGTCTAAAACAATAGCAAGGGGACAAGCCTCAATGGGCTGAATGGCCTCCTTTCATTCCCAGAATTTCCTATTTTATAATATATGTCTCCAAACATTTTAAATCACAAACAAATTGATAAACACTAATGGATCTTGTGGCACATTTGAAACAGATTCCATGACCTTACTGTAAGATACACAAAGGTCACAGATTGAAAATGACCTATAGCCATCAACTACCTGAATTCATTTTGGTAGTCTGCAAATTTTAAAGATTCATTTTAAGAACGGATACAGTATACAGGAATTAACTCTAAAATACCAAGCATTTTATTTGATTGACGTTAATCCATAGTATTAAGGAATGCAATATTTATAAAGAAACTTTACTGGTCAAAAATGTAATATTCATGTAACTTGCCTCCAGACCAAACAAAATACAGCTATGGCCTCTGATTTATGCAGATAATTTGCATCAGGACTGGCTGATAAAATAAGTGATATACAGGTATACTACTTCTATTTATTTGTTTTAATTTTCCTGATGCTCTTTACATTGTGCAGACCTAATTATTCCTTCAAGGCAGGGTATGATATAATCTAATATTTATTTTCATGGTGAAAGGGTTTTGGGTTTGATAGAAATAGGCCAATAACTTTTCAACCCTTCATTGCATTCCTGATATTATGAAGGATACTAAAATGGTGTTCAATTCATGTTCTTATCAGTAAAGTCTCCTCCTAGAAGGTCATCCACTGTCTAGCATGCAGGTAGACTGTATATAGTAATACAATGTTAATGTGTTTAAAATGTGTTTATATACTGAATAACAAAGATGCACTCAATGCATTGGTGGTGTTAGGTTAAAAAAAAAACATGTTATGTTCTGTTTTATTATCATTTGGATTATTGTAATGCATGACAACAAAATTAGAATTGAAATACTAATACTAATCAAAAAATAACTCAAATCTAAATGTTATTTTGTACTGTCATGCTCTTGGAAGGCAGTCAGACACAGTCTTGAAACCTTGAAAGTTGGAAAACGCTATAATGTATCTGGTTTCCTGGTAAATTCAACAAGAGGCACACTGCTATTGCAATAACAACAATACATTCTTCATTGGAACTCACTTCTGTTTTATTCCTTCACTGAGGTTGATAATTATGGTTTATGCAGTAGGGGGCGCCAGATATATTTACTTCTGTTACTCGTGCTCTATACAAATACAATTCCTCATGTGATGCGACATTAAGGCAGCACTAGGCAAGTGTTCTCAGCCCGATGGGCAAAAAGAAATATCCTTCAATTACCACGTTGCAGCTTGTAATATGTTGTAAACTGACCTATCATGCATTCAGACAGAAATGTTAATCTCACCTGACATACAACATTCATCACTGTCACACACCTAACAGGAGAGCTAATAATAAAGAAAACCATTACCTCCTGATAATATTACTTCATATGACACTACAGCAGCACTATGAGTTTGGCAATCTGCTTGTCTAAACATTTACATTCAGTTTTCTTTGAACATGTTCATGCCAGAGAACAAGTACTGTTACTAATTGTTTAGACATGGACCAAAAATGACAAGACATACACTCCTAATCCCACATGTCCTTTATGAGTCGTGTACGTTGTAGTTCCAAATTGGTTAAATCATGTACGTACAGAATGTGAACTTTGTGCTTTATGTATGTGTCACTGTGATATTAGGTCACAGACAACAAATCTTTTTGCGTAGGTAACAGGTTGTATCTGCTAATCTCTGGGGTATTTTTTAAATCAGTGTCATTATTCACTACAGTTATCATGAAATCTGTGAGGCGACAATAGGATACTCTTTATGAAACTGAAATTAATGTAAGCCTTTGTGAATGTAAAACAATTCAGGCAAAATTAAAGCAGTGTGCATATATATATATATATATATATATATATATATATATATATATATATATATATATATTGTAATGGAGTGGGCTTTCTTATTAAAGATATACAGGCTTTAGGACCCTGGGGATTAGGAGAGGACACTCCATCTTGGTAACACTGAAGTAACAGGAGGCCATTTTGCTAAAGGCCTCCTAATTGGGTTAAATTATTTGTTAATTGTTTTGGCAGTGGGTCTGATTGGGGTAAATTAGAGCCAGCTGCCCACACTTATGACTGTGGGGCATATAAACCTCACAGTTGGTTAATTCAGGGCTGCTGTCAGGTTGGAGAAGGCAGTCAAGTAAAGTGTTTGGCTGTACTTGCAAATAAAGATACAGGCACTGTCCTGTTTAACTGAGAACAAAGTGTGAAACTGCTTTATTTTGTATCAGAACACGGGGCTGGTAAGAGCGGACACCTGGAACAGTAAATACAGAGTGGTGACTTTATCACAATATATATATATATATATATATATATATATATATATATATATATATATATATATATATGCAGTCACAGACAAAAGTATTTGGGATAAACTACAAAGAAAGTACAAAGAAAGTGATTTCTATAATTTCTAATTGTTCTTTTGAAAGATATCAATTAAAGTAGAGATTCAGCTTTATAATAAACAACACATTATTACATATATGCATAAAATGAAAAATAACATGCAAAAACTAATTTCATACATTAGTATTTTGTGTGCCCACCCTCTGCTTCCTTTACAGCTTGCAGGCTTTTTTTGTATTTTGAAAACAGTTCCTGACATCTTTCTGGAGATATGTTTGCCCATTCTTCAAAACACATACAGCTTTGAATAACAGCAGCCTTCAAGTCAATCCACAACATCTCAATGGGATTCAAGTCTGGGGACTGAGATGGCCAATCCATAACTGTAATGTTCTTTTTCTTCAGAAATTCCTTTGTAGACTTTGCAGAATGCTTAGGGTCATTATCCTGCTGGAATACAAACTTCCGTCCAATAAGCCTTCTAGCACTGGGTAACAAATGAGAGTGCAAAATTTCTAGATATTTTGCAGCATCCATTGATCCTTCTACAATGCAAAGGTTGCCAGTGCCTGGGGAAGAAAAACCAGCCCATACCATCACACAACCTCCACCATGTTTAACACATGGCATGATGAACTTTTCTTTTTCTTCTCCTGTCTTTCTCCAAACATATTGTTGCTTTCTTGGTGAAAAAAAAGTTATATTTTGGATTTGTCTGACCATAAAATTTGGTTGAAGAAATCATCAGGCTTCTTCAAGTATTCAATGGAAAACTCCAATTGCTTTCTTTTGTGCATTGTTTTTAACAAAGGTTTGCATCTTGGTTTTCACTCATGGACATTCATCTTGTTAAGGTATTGTTGAATTGTTTGCTCGTGAATTTCTTGACCATCTTTTCTCAATTCTTGTCAAATCTTTTGCAGTAATCCAAGGATTTTGCCAGGCTGCTCAAACAATTCTTCTTGGTCTTCCACACCTGGAGCTAGTTGCAGTAGTTCCTGTTCTCCTGTGTTTGTCTATAATAGCCCACACAGAGCTTTTCAGTAAACCCAGTCTTTCTGCTATTTTTATGGTAGTTTCTCCTTTTTCATTTAGTTGTATCACTGCCATTTTGAGATTGTTGCTGTACTCTTTAGTTTTAACCATTTTTGTTGCTTTTTCTAATCACAAACTTCCAGTTTATTTGTCAGCACTTGATGATTATGTATTTATTTATTCAATAATTATCATCAGATGTTGGCTTTCAATCATGATAGTTGTCAATAATTACCAACAAATGGATTTCATACGAAATATGTTGACTGCCCAAATACTTTTGTCAAAGTATGAAATTAGTTTTTGCATGTTATTTTCCATTTTATGCATGTTATGTAATAATTTGTTGTTTTATTATAAAGTTGAATCTCTAATTTATATATTTCAATAGAACAATTAGAAATGATAGAAGTATATTATTATTTGTTTATTTAGCAGACGCCTTTATCCAAGGCAACTTACAGAGTCTAGGGTGTGTGAACTATGCATTAGCTGCAGAGTCACTTACAATTACGTCTCTGCCACCACTAACCTTCGACCAGATATTGTCTTGTGGTCTGGATCAGCACGCCTTGTTCACCTGGTAGAGTTAACAGTACCATGGGAGGATGCTGTAGATGAGGCGTATGAGAGGAAGAAACTGCGGTATGCTCAACTAGCCACTGAAGCGGAACAGCGAGGATGGAGAGTCCGGGTTTACCCAGTGGAGGTGGGTTGTCGAGGATTTGTGGCACACTCTACAACCTGGTTTCTCAGAGACGTCGGATTCAGTGGCCAAGAGTTGCATCGCACAGTGAAAAACTTATCTGAAGCAGCAGATAGGAGCAGCAACTGGCTGTGGTTGAGACGGAAAGAGTCTGGTTGGAGAGCTCAAGCACAATAGAAAGAAAGCAACACTGATGTACGGGTAAGTAAGCTGGGCTGAGTTGAGTGGGGGACGGAGGGGGGTGATGCTGGGACGCCAGAATCACCGTAGAGCCCTCTTGAGGTGTCGTGGGCTAGTCAACGAAACACAGAGGATGGAAGGTGCCCACTTGAAGACCCCAGAGACGTACCCTACTTAGCTAAATCCAGACAGTTGTCATGCTGATGCGCTGGGGAGACCGCACTGTGGTTGATCCCCGGAGCCAGCATCGCAGCCGCTGTGTGTGCTGATGCGCTAGGGAGGCAAATAAGCTGATCCCTGGAGCCAGCATTACACTTCAGCCATCAACACCAGACAAAAGGATATCTACATCGTCATATGGAAGGAAACGCAAATGGATGGAGACACAGATGGATCACATTAGTTTACTGTAAAGCTACACCTTAGTTGGTGCTTATCTTGGCGAGAGCCGAGTTCAAACCAGCATGAAGTTTTAACATCTACTCCAGTGACTACAGGGGTGGGGCTTGCTGTAAAAAAGGGAGCGTGTTGCTCTCTACTCCTGGTTGGTTCTTAAAACAAAAGGAGAGCTGGGGGAGGAAGCAACAATCCTATGAGTTTTAATCTTTTACTATTTTCCAGATTAAGGAGGAATCGATAAGGCCACGAATGGCTGGATTCACTGGAGCTCTCACAGATTGTTCCAGAACACTCCTGGTTGCAGCGCCGGTTTAATTATTTTGGCTGTTTAGAAAAATAATAAACCTTTTTTTTTGTTTTTTTTGGTTATATATTTGTAACTTGACTGGTCTGTGTTCTTTTTGAATTACACCACTCGCCCTATCCTGGCACACTCAAGTTTTTTTTGTTTTTGTTTTTTTTATCTTATAAGTACAGTGCCTATAGACAGTCTACACCCCCTTGAACATTTTCACATTTTGTTGTGTCAGTGCCTCAGAGTTTCATGCATTTAAATGAGGATTTTTTTCCACTTATCTACACACCATACTCCACACTGTTAAGGGGAAAAAAGTTTTTATTGAGAAAAAATATTATATATTAAAAATACAAAACTGAAAGATCATAATTGATCTTTCCACCCCTCTGATTTAATACTTGGCGGAAGCACCTTTGGCAGCAATTACAGCTGTGAGTCTGTTGGGATACCAACTTTGCACACCTAGATTTGGCAATATTTGACCATTCGTATTTACAAAACTGTTCAAGCTCTGTCACGTTCCTTGGGACAGCAATCTTGCAAGTCATGCCACAAATTTTCGATTGGATTTAGGTCAGGGCTCTGACTCGGCCACTCAAGGACATTTACCTTTTTGTTCCTTAGCCACTCCAGTGTAGCTTTGGCTGTGTGCTTTGGGTTGTTGTCATGCTGAAAGGTGAACTTCCATCCCAGTTTCAGCTTTCTTGCAGAGGGCAGCAGGTTTTCCTCAAGGACTCCTCTGTACTTTGCTCCATTCATTTTCCCTTCTATCCTGACAAGTGCCCCAGTCCCTGCCGATGAGAAACATCCCCATAACATGATGCTGCCACCACCATGCTTCACAGTAGGGATGGTGTTCTTTGGGTGATGTGCTATGTTGGGTTTGCGCCAAACATAACGCTTTGCATTTAGGCCAAAAAGTTCAATTTTAGCTTAATGCATTTTAATTCCAGGCTATAAGGTAACAAAAGTTGACAATTTTGAAAGGGGGTGTAGACTTTCTATAGGCACTGTAAGTGCTTAAATTGTACAAAAATAAATAGGTCCAACTAGTATGAGCAATAAACTGCTAAATTATTTTAAAAAGTGGGACTTAGGAAGTACTTGCTCCCATCTCTTGCGTGCATTTGCATTTTGTCTTGAGTCTCAAGCTGGGTTAGCTATGATATTTCTGTATAAGGTATTAAAGTCATGTCCCGATTTGAACCCGGTAACAGTAGTAATTACACTTTTAAACCTGTTTAGTGTAGTAGTCTCATGCACAAATATGCAAATCAAATTCTAAACATACAATTCCTTACTTGACTGGTGACAATAATACCAATAGGAAAATGGAAACAGCAAACTTTGAGATAAAACATTGTAGATAATTTTCTTGCATTCAAAAAAATGTAACAGATGGATATGCTAAGCCACACCATTTTGTTACACATGGTTATCTGCCTTTTTTAAACTGCACTGTAAATGCTGGTTTGATTTTCTTTCACTTAGAAAGAGCTTGAAGCTGTTGCCACCACGATCACATGTTCTGCAAGATTTGCTTCAAAATAATCACAGGTTTTATGTTAAACTGCTTGTAAAAACCAAGCAGCATAATGTGCTCTATTTACTGCAACAGCCCGTAAGGCTTTAACTTCAAAGCTGTGCTACATTTAATTTTCCATTGCATTGCTAACTACTGCTGTGCCTCATCAGAGTATCACTGTATTTGTTGAACAGTGTCAGTACTAGAGATTTAAATCTGATGAAATGGTATACAGTCAGCACTCACATATCCGACCCTATACAATTTTGACTTCAGTGACGGTTAAATGAGCGTGATGCTTATCTGATTATTTCATTTTGGCCCGTTCCAACCCTTGTCCATTTTTTCAGGGAACACAAAAAAGATACAATGTCAAAAATACATAGCTGAAAGGATTGTGTTTTAAAATAGGTAGGCTTCCATTTAGATGTACTGTAGCTGGTTTTGTTGGTTCAGTACTATATTTTCAACAGAAGAAGTATTTTAATTCAGAACAATATGATACTGAAAATATCACTTGCCAAGAGACGACCGTGGGCATGTGGACTGTAATACAGTACATACTTTTAAATCCGGTACGTATTGCAGCAGTATGTAAAATTTCCCATTAACTACTGTGACAGAGATTGAATGATTCTTGGTGTTAGATCCTTCCTGACCTGTGAGGGTGCTGAGTAAAAATAGGATTAATGGACTTGTTTACCGGTTTACAATTATAATAAAACCAGAAAGCATTAGAAAATGATTCAGTATCATCAGCCATTCAGCTTCCAGCTCCAGCTGGCTTCTATCAGACGGCAGATGCCCGCTGGAACGTCACTGCATGAACTGTGAATCAAACTTTAAGTCAATCCACTCGAGTGCTGGCTTTTTCATTTTGACTTGCTGTGTTGAAAGCTCAGTTCACATCTATTGGACAGTAAATACTAAACAAGACACAATTGGTCCAAATGTATTTTATTATCTCACAAAACCAGCCAATCAATACTTTGCACTGACGAAAGCAACCAGTCCTGTACCTGCAACATCCGAATCAGCTTGTCAGCTTGCCCCCAACACTAGCAGAACAAAAAACAATGGCCATATAACCAAAGCCTCTGGGCAAGCATTAGATCAGATACTGAGGTCCATTAAATGTCACTTGCATTACATTCGGGATGAGCAGGCTTCTGTATAAGTTGGCTGTGGCACAGTTCTCATACTGTTTCAGATTTGTCTTGGCGCGGGCTGAGTGACAGTTACAAAAATACAAAGACAAACCCAAAACATCAAAATTATTGTATTTAACAAAAATGATCATACATAGCATATTTACATTCCCCTAAATAGCACATATTGATTATTTCACTCACCGTCACCTCTTAGAACACATGTGCAAACACGCCTCCAGCAAGTTGCATGAGCAACACAAATTGTCATGTTGATGTGATTGCCGTCAATTGTTGACCACGTGGGTGAGACGGCAATGCATCAGCTGGTTCGAGTTATGATACCAGTGATACTAGAAAAAGTTTTTTAGTTCTGATTTGTAAGTTCTATAGTGACAAGTGTCATCATATCTTTATCCATGAAGAGAAAGGTGGACCAAGAGTGCTGTGTGTTTCAAGAGAAATGGGGAATTCCATATTTCTTTGTGAACATGAATGGAAAGCCAGCATGCTTAATTTGTAAGCAACATGTGGCTGTTGTGAAATAATACAACATTAAAAGCCACTATGAACCGTGTCAAGCAGTATGATAAATATACAGGAAAGTTACGTGAAGATAAATACTCTGAATTAGCACATCGAAAAAGCAGCAATCAATGTTTACTAATGCTTGTAGCATAAGTGATGCTGCTGTTAAGACAAGCTATGTGATTGCTTACAAAATAGGTGTTTCTTCAAAATCATGGAGATGGAGTTTTTGAAGACATGCTGCTAAAAGCTGCTGAAATAGTGTGTCCTGAGAAGTGGCAAGCTTTCTCCATCATGAATATCAAGAAATCAAAATGTAATTCTCAACTAACTGACACACATCTACACTCGATACTCAAGATATTCTCAGGCCAGATGTTAATGTGCAGATGTTGATGTGCTGGTTCAAGCAAAGGTCCCAGGTATCAGGAAGAAGCAGCAGCAGTTACTAATGCCTTGTTTTCACTGCGGGCCGGGGCTGGTGCTGGCTGGCCCTGACCAGCTCAGGTCAACAGAAATGTGCTTTTTCCTAATATGACCAAATTCGGAAGTTCTTGTCCTGTATCATCAGGTCACTGGGGGATTGTGGGAAGTATTGTGCTGCGTTTTAAAGAAACCCATAGTAGTAGAAGTTCAGAAAAAAAAAAAACTGACCGCCATGGATGTTGCAATTGAAAAAAAGTTTCATCGCTATTTTTAGAGAGCATTCTCACGACCTAATTTTCCAAACCAAAAAGAAGACAGAAAGTGAATCTGATAGCTCTGCATCGGAAGATAGTGATGAAGTTTATTATTTTATTTATTTTGCTTTCAGTTTGTGTGTTTGCTTTAACATTTAAAACCTAAAAAACACTGCTAAACGTAAAACAACAATGCAGTGTTAACAAATGGCATAACCTGTGCGGATAAATGTGTGTAAGTAACATTCCCCTCCAATTTTGTTTGACGGCAGCCATTGTAAAGGATTACATGTTTTTCTGTTCCCTGTCAGCTTCCTATACAAGCACACACCTCCCGTGATGACGTAGTTCCTTTGTCAGCAGTCTGGCCACATCAGGTACGATAAAGCAAAGCAGGCTAGCAGTGGAAACCAGGCATAATATTCTTTGTCTTTATCTTCTGGTGAGTGTTAAATAAAAAAAAAATGGATCCATATCTATTTATATTTTATGATTTGTATTTTTCTTTACCTGTATCCTATTGAACAAAAAATGATATTCTGCATTATTCCGTGGGCTGGATGACATCGCTGAAGTGGCGGATCCGGCCCACGGGCCGTATGTTTGACACCCCTGGTATAGACTAATCACTTTTGACTATGTCCCTAAAACCAGTATCAGCTCTCTTACTAGTATACTCATGTCCTTAATGGAAGAATTTGATATTTTACTCATTTAACTTATTACCCCACAGGAACAATGTGCATTTTCTTGGCGATTGCATGTAAGAATGAAGGAGGCAGCCTGTGTAAAAGGTTGAAAAACTCCTCTAGATTGTGCTATGTGTTTCTGCCTACCATATCATATATCCATCAGACTTTTGCTTCATCAGAGGCTTTGTAGTGCTTAAAATGAATTGTTGTAACAAAGCTAATTATTATCCCCCATCTTTGTAGCACTCAGCCAATTCTGATTATACTTCCTAAGGTCATTCTTCAGCACAAGTTATTGTATTAGAATCTGGGGGTATATGGAGGTGTGTCTATGTGTTTGTCTGTCAGTATGTTACACTTACATTTTGAAATATATCGAGAGATTTAAATTGTGATGAAACTTGGTTACAACATTTTTACTTTTTTGAGCTTCAGAATCTGAGGAATCTGATTGTCTTTCTGTATATGTCACATTGTTTTACATGCAGAGATGTAGGTCATGGTGATTTACTTTTTATGACACTTTTAGCTCTAATTTTGTATTAGCACGAGAAGCAGTGGATATATGTCACTGACTGTGGCAAAGTGCCCCGCCCCTGTGTGTATTTGTGTGTTTTGTGTGTATGTTGCGTGTGTAAATGTTGGTGTATAGTCATTGGTACACGGGATATAAACGGGTCTGTGTTTCACGTGTATTTAAATAGTGTATATTTGTATTTAGGCACGGGATTGCACATCACGCACGTGCATTTAAAATATAATATGTGAACACGGGGTTTCACGTAATGAATTCACGTGCTGGGATTCAAGTGAGTAATTAATTAGTAATTGAATCCCAGCACAACAGTATATATAGATGCACATTTTCACTCACTGGTGGTTAGGTGTTCGGGAGTGGAGAACGGGTGAGAGAGAGAGAGGAGTAATTGAAAGTAAGATCGTAAATATAATAGTTGTTTGTACTCACCGTGTTTGTTTGTCTCCGTGCACCGTTTGTTAAGTGTTTAGTCCGTTTTGTTTATATGTTTCTTTTGGCTACCAGTGCCGCGTCCTGTTTTGTGCTGTTTACAACCCTTTTATTTGTTAAATAAACGCTGAGTGCAGCCATTGCACTCAGCTCATCATCAACCACTGTCTGTCTGTTTACTCCCTGCTTCTGGTCTGACGCCACCCACTCTGGCCGTCTTTGTGACACGTGGTGTCAGAAGTGGGATAGCCGCGCCTCCAAGCGTCAGACCAGGAGGGGTCTGGAAAAAAAAAAAAAAAAAAAAAAAAAAAAAAGGTCAATGGCAGAAGACGCCATCAAACTGCGGGGCTGGTTCCTGGAGAATGCTGGGCTGGAGGCCCAGTCTCTGCCCATGGTCGTCCGGGCTCTGTGGATGATGGACTGTGAGAGATGGGAGGCATATCAGGAGGAACACACCCCAAACACCTTGGAGGAAGGTGTGGAGTTTGTCCTCAGCTACCTGGAGGCAACCATCAACGGAACAGCAGCCCAGGTAGCAGGACCACCAGCAGAGGAGTACCTGCTGTCCCCATCTCCACCAGCAGAGGGTGAGTACCTGCTGTCCCCATCCCCACCAGCAGAGGGTGAATGCCTGCTGGTTTTGCCTCCACAGCCCAAGTGGGAGGAGCCTGAGCGTCCACAGCCCGAGCGGGAGGAGCCTGAGCGTCCACAGCCCAAATGGAAGGAGCCTGAGCGTCCACAGCCCAAACGGGAGGAGCCTGAGCGTCCACAGCCCAAGCGGGAGGAGCCCGAGTGTCCTACGCCTGAGTGGGAGGAGC
This sequence comes from Acipenser ruthenus, assembly GCF_902713425.1. Lineage (NCBI taxonomy): Eukaryota > Metazoa > Chordata > Actinopteri > Acipenseriformes > Acipenseridae > Acipenser > Acipenser ruthenus. Next base: position 15,854,287 of record NC_081194.1, read on the forward strand.
CCGAACGTCCTACGCCTGAGTGGGAGGAGCCCGAACGTCCTACGCCTGAGTGGGGGGAGCCCGAACGTCCACAGCCCAAAAGGGAGGAGTCGGTGCGTCCACAGCCCAAAAGGGAGGAGTCGGTGCGTCCACACCCCAAAAGGGAGGAGTCGGTGCGTCCACAGCCCAAAAGGGAGGAGTCGGTGCGTCCACAGCCCAAAAGGGAGGAGTCGGTGCGTCCACAGCCCAAAAGGGAGGAGTCGGTGCGTCCACAGCCCAAAGGGAGGCAAGTCGGGGCTTCCACAGCTCTGGGACCCAAGCCACCAGCAGAGGGGAAATGCCTGCTGGTTCAGCCCCAAGAGCCGGAAGGGGAGGGGTTACAGGCTCAACCCCCTGAAAATTTTTGGGGGGGAGAAGGGCAGGATGCTGGTGTCCCCCAGCAGCCTCTCGCTATGCTGCTGAAGGCAGCACGGCGTGCACATGCCCAGCCGCCACAGCAGAGGGAGCCAGCACCGCCAGGAGCAGAGGAGCTGGAGCTGCCTCTGCCTCCACCACCTCCAGGAGCAGAGGAGCAGGAGCTGCCTCTGCCTCCGCCACCACCACCGCCAGGAGCAGAGGAGCTGGAGCTGCCTCTGCCTCCACCACCACCACCGCCAGGAGCAGAGGAGCAGGAGCTGCCTCTGCTGCCCGTACCTCCGCAGGGAGTACGGTGGCCGGAGCCCCAGAAAGGGGAGCTGCCGGCCACGAAGGGGGAGGAGGTCTGGAGACCACCAACCCCAGCAGCAGTTTCGCTGCCGGAGATCGTGGGGGAGGTCCGGAGACCTGCTCCCATTGCAGCTTTTTCGCTGCAGGAGTTCTTGTGGCCGGAGCCCCACAGGAGGGAGCTGCCGGCTACGAAGAAGGGGGAGGTCGGGGGACCACCTGCCCCCGCAGCTTTTTCGCTGCAGGACGGGACCAACAGGCTGTCAGCCGTGCCACTACCGGCAGGGGTGCTGACAGCATTGCCAGCCAAGGGCCCACTGAAGCCTCCCTTCCCAGCCCGAGACTTTGTCCTGGACTGCTGGGTTTTTAAGGGGGGAGGTGGCCGTTGAGGCCATGTGTGCTGCGCACAAGGGGGGGTATATGTGGCAAAGTGCCCCGCCCCTGTGTGTATTTGTGTGTTTTGTGTGTATGTTGCGTGTGTAAATGTTGGTGTATAGTCATTGGTACACGGGATATAAACGGGTCTGTGTTTCACGTGTATTTAAATAGTGTATATTTGTATTTAGGCACGGGATTGCACATCACGCACGTGCATTTAAAATATAATATGTGAACACGGGGTTTCACGTAATGAATTCACGTGCTGGGATTCAAGTGAGTAATTAATTAGTAATTGAATCCCAGCACAACAGTATATATAGATGCACATTTTCACTCACTGGTGGTTAGGTGTTCGGGAGTGGAGAACGGGTGAGAGAGAGAGAGGAGTAATTGAAAGTAAGATCGTAAATATAATAGTTGTTTGTACTCACCGTGTTTGTTTGTCTCCGTGCACCGTTTGTTAAGTGTTTAGTCCGTTTTGTTTATATGTTTCTTTTGGCTACCAGTGCCGTGTCCTGTTTTGTGCTGTTTACAACCCTTTTATTTGTTAAATAAACGCTGAGTGCAGCCATTGCACTCAGCTCATCATCAACCACTGTCTGTCTGTTTACTCCCTGCTTCTGGTCTGACGCCACCCACTCTGGCCGTCTTTGTGACACTGACATACTTGCTTTACTCTGATTTTTTTAAAAACATAATACTGATAAGATAAAACAGAACACGATGACAAAATATTAGGTTCCTTAATTTTATTGCAATTAAAAATGACCAAATAGAACATTAAGCTGAATAGATAAGCCATTCTCATAGGTTATTGCCAATTAAACCAAATTAGATCAGCTTAGATAGTCAAAATGGAAGCCACAGAAGAACATAACCTTCAGCATTAGAAATCAAATCAATTAGATAGTAGAATATAGTTTAGGCCTCAGCTCAATTCCAGCGAGTATCCAATCACACTCCTGGTAACAACACAGTGCTGCATGATGAGCGACGCTTGAAAAGAGCGTAAGCTTAAGACGTGTGATCATCTTGGTGACTTGTGGACTTGCAATACAGAAAATGGGGTATATATTTAATGAATGCATTTGTGTGTGTGTGTGTGTATTTCTTTCAGTATAACAAGAGATGGTGTTTTGTTGTTTTGTTTTGATTCAAATGGCAGTGGTATTCTGTAATGTTTCAGATACAGACGGTCGTTTCTGTTACTTGTGTATGGAAATTGAGCTGAAAAACGTAATTTTAAACAAAAGTAATTGTGTTCTTTGGTAATAGAAAAACAACATTAAAAAATTGTAAAAGTGAATTGTTTTCTGTTTAATACACTAGAAATGGTCCTTACATAATAAAAGTACCAATACATTTGAAGAAGCATACTACAGGTATTGCCTCTACACAACACACCAGAAATGCATTTTACAAGCTGCTGTCAACAGTACCTATAATATACAATCAAGTGTTTTTTTTTTTTTTTTACCATATGCAATAGCTTTAGTTAAAACGTTACAGTACAAAATAATAATAATAATAATAATAATAATAATAATAATAAATCCACAATCTATAACCAACTTCAAAGCATATCATAGGCAGCCACATTTTGAAATGAAAATGTAAAAAAAAAAAGCTACGGTAACATGATACATTTTTAGCGTTATTAATGTTCAGGGCTAGCTAGGCTTTACAAAGTACCTATCTTAAAAAACAATTATTTTAGGTAAAAAGAAAACACAACTAATGTTAAAGGACCACATAATTTGTAATAAATGTAACAGTGTTTTTCCTAATCAGATTTAACATGAAATGTATACATTCAGGTGTATTCAATTGATCTAAACAGGTATAACTAACCCACCGAATAGATTATTAATATAGCGCCCTTTGGGTATGAAAGATCTGAAAATAAAACATAGCAGTGCAGGAAATAAATAAATCGCCCAGCACTCTTTAGGCTGTTGACAAGAACCCTCTGTGTATTAAATGAACATGCTTTTTCTCTCTCTCTCTATTTTGTTGTTATTGTAGGATATACAGTAGGCCTACTCTACATGTATCATGACGGGGAAGAGGTATAGCTGAAAGGTTGACGTCGCTTGGAGATGATTTTACTGGATTATGTTTAGCTCAGTTATAAAGGTTTTTGGTTACATTACATGACGCATAATTTATATATTCAGTTACTAGTTGGCATTTCTTCAACAATAAAAATAAGTAAATGCGAGTGTTTGTCCCATTTTGTTACGGTCCCTTTTGAAACAGTAGTGTACTGCTACAGAAATGGAAAACATAATGCAAACATCTAGAATGAATAATTTTCAAAGAATCAACAAGCACTTTGAGATGGCCTAAGGGTATATTGATCCGTAACAAGGCACTTTATGGATTTTTTTTTTTTTTTTTTTTTTTAAATAAAACCCAATGTAACATCAAGCTGTCTCTCTGAATTGCAGTGATGAGCGGTATCACGGTATCTGGCTGCATGTATAATTTCACAGTAAATGAGGGTCTGGCTGGTCGCTGTCAGGGAGCAGGTGTTCTGGTAAAGTCAACAGATGATGTGCGACTCACCCCCTCCTCCCGAAGCTATTGACTGACTGATTATACTGCCAGAGCAATGATTTTGAGTCACTTTCACCAGCAACAAAGCAGCACAAGCAGCGGCAGCGGCAGTACTGACGTAAACCTCCCAACACAGCACAAGCATAGGGATAAAGCAGTCTTATTGAGACGTTAATAATATATTTTTTTTAAAAAAACAACACAGGGATGAGAAATGACTGCTTCGGAAGAGTGAGGATATCGGCGAGCTGCATCCCTCTGGTTCAAGTGGTGTAATCTGAGGGGATCAAGAAGAGTTACACTCTGAAATGCAATACATTCTGAAATAATTGGTATGACAAGAATCTAGAGCTGCTGCAGGGCGCCGCATTGCTTGGCCGCTTGATGGTTTTTGTTTGTTTGTTTTTTGTGGTGATTCTGGTGTTTAGCTCTTTGGGGTGGGTTTGGGGTGGGGATGCAATGGAAAGGAATACTGCATGGTACCGTTATGTCAGAGTGGACCAGGATCCGCCGAGTAGGTTGCATTAAAAAAAAAAAATGTGTTCAGAAATTGAGCTATACATAAAAAAAAACAAAAACAGAAACGTTGATTTATTTATTCATTTTTTGGAATTTTTTCGATGTACATAAATGATATTTAGTACAGATGTATTGTTGTGGCTGGCCTATTAGTATTTTAAATGTTTAACGTTGTGGATTGGTAGCTAAAAATGACCGTCAATTTAAAAACTGCATGCTAGAATTGTTACTGACGCATCTGTTGGTTGTATTATTATTATTATTATTATTATTATTATTATTATTATTATTATTATTATTATTGTTGTTGTTGGGTTTTTTTTTAAAGGTTTGCTGTGAACGTGTAAAAAGAAAATTTAAGAATGACTCATTTACAAGCGGGCTTGTCCCCCGAAACCCTGGAGAAATCTAAGGTGGAGCTGAAAGAGAACCCAGACAATTTGCACCAGGACATTCAGGAAGTAAGGGACATGATCATCACCCGTCCAGACATTGGCTTTCTCAGGACAGACGATGCCTTCATCCTGCGATTCCTCAGAGCGAGGAAATTTAACCATTTCGAGGCGTTCAGGTTACTCGCTCAGTATTTCGAATACCGCCAGCAGAATCTGGATATGTTCAAAAACTTCAAAGCAACAGACCCGGGCATTAAACAGGCTCTGAAAGATGGCTTTCCAGGAGTGCTATCCAATCTGGACCACTATGGCAGGAAAATCTTGGTTCTCTTTGCTGCAAACTGGGACCAGAGCAGGTAATTTTTGTAACCAATTTCAAATATATATATATATATATATATATAACATAGGCCTATATGTTTTCTCCCAATATTGACTGTTTGACGAACTCCTTGTGTGTGCTAATTCAAATTACATTGACATCAGTTGCTGTTTGATCAGTAGCACACAGTGATGTCATAAAAGAGATGGTGCTGGTGGTGGTAGATGCATGGTGTACTTCATAACAAATTAAACCTAAACGGTTGTGGACCAGGTTGGGTTAATGCTTTATAGCATTTAAAAAATATACCATATGATACTACTAACATTCATGAGTTTCCTGGCTACTTTCCTAGTAATTGTGCAAAAAAACCCCCAAAAAAACCAAAACTGGCTTAAACTGAAACATACGTTTCAAGCAGCATAAGTGATCCACACCAAAATATAATCTAAATGCACATTTACAAAAGGTCTACAGTTATTTGTAGATAATTGACCTTGTCTTTTGTTAGATGCCCTTGCCTTCGGCTCAGGGCATCTTACTGTCACCGACATAAATTGTCCGCTGTGTCAGACATTAATGCTAAATTAAAACACTTTTTGAACATTCGCTCTGATTGTGGTATTTTAAAATCCAAAAGTATTCCTATATGGGTGGAAATGTGGGTGGGCCCCAGCTCAGGGTGGATGGGCAATGCCCAAAGGTCCCACATCACAGGAAATAGTTTACATTGCAAAAATTATTTAAATACATTAAAACCCTGAATACATCAAATATGTCCCCAGTAAATCCGTTTAAAATGTTTGAAGTAGACAAAAAAATACATTTGAATGCACCTTAAAAAGCCAAACATGTAGCGTCACCAAACCAGCGGGAACACAGTCATATTAAATTTAAGCAATTATTAAATATAATGAAAGCTAGTAAATGACTTACTATTGCCTAGCTAGTATCCTCTCATCTCCGCTCCACCTTACAGGGTAAGGTGTCGGGTTTCTGCTTGGTATTGCAATTATAGATACTCCAGAGAATCACATAGGTCTCTTTCAAACGATAGGAGAGACAGCATGTTCAAGCGACTTCTCAGAATTGAGGCTGGCTCTGCTGTCTTAATCCTGTTCACGACGGAGAAGAAGAGCCTTAAACGTGCGTGCATTTTGGAAAGACAATCAAGTGGCAATCATCTCAAACTTAAATTAGTGTTGGATCATTTTCCCCCGACACGCGATTTGCGCTGTATTTGAACGAAGACTAAACAATCAACTTCATCCATATTAACGTTGTACAACATACAAGTACATGCCAGTAGTATACTTTCTCTACTGCCGAATGTTTTCGATGTTGGCAAGCATACAAACGCGGCTTTCATGAGGCCATATCATAAGTGTCATTTTGAAAGCGGCTGTTCAATTCGCAAAGTTGACAATCTAGTAAAATATGATTCCACATTGCTCTCAAATCTTCATTAGAATACTCCCTGGTTGACTCCCAGAGATGAAGTAACAAATGAATCATCCACTCGATTTGGTACTTTTCTCTTCCGAAATTTATTTTCACGTGTTGCCATTTCCACTGCTGAAGTAGATGCAAGTTAATAATTTGCAGATTTAGAGGAAAAGGGTGTTATGTGAGTTGGTTTTGTGGCTACAATATCTGTCCGTTGTCTTTAAAAAAAAAAAAAAATTGTTTGGGCTTGTTGACCGCAGCACTACTACTAATTAGTCTGAAAGTTTGCTTAAAAAATTCCACATTTAAAATGAATCTGCGCCAGCTGCCTCACAAGCTGTCAGTCAAGCACGGCTGAGAGAAAGATCCCACCCAAACATTGCATCACAATAACTACTTTGCTTTGATTGTCTAAAGCCTGCCACATTTTCTATATAGCCTATTTGTCCTAAACTTGAGCTCCTGCCTTCGGGGTCCACAATTTGAAGAAAAAACAAAACACATTTACCTGTACTTAAACTTGGCATTCACATAGCCGCAGATTTGGGTGGGTCTGTGTGCTAACTGGGTGGGCCATTGCCCACACAAGCCCACCCGTGGCGACACCCCTGGGCCACATACAAGTATAATAGTCAAAAGCAGATCATTGGGAGGTCCATTGACATTTATTTGGCATCAGTATACTTCAGTACCACTTCAGATTACAAGGCATTAAAAGCCATGTCATTGTACTGTCATTTCCAATGGTTCCTGCTCTTACAAGGTAACTTTACTATGTAATTAGCCTATATGGAGATTGTCTTCAGAATAACATTTTCTTACATGCCGTTTCCATTACACACTTATTCCACAAGTAGTTGGCAGATACATTGTTAATACCATATTATTACATGGTTATGTATGCCCTGTGGTTTAACAAGCTGCCTATATTGCTGAATATTATGCTACTGTAATGAGATCACTTTTTTATGTTTTACCTGCGCACAGGTATACATTTGTAGATATTTTGCGGGCCATCCTTTTATCCCTGGAAGCCATGATTGAAGATCCAGAGCTGCAGGTAAACGGATTTGTGTTGATCATAGACTGGAGCAACTTCACCTTCAAGCAAGCCTCAAAACTAACACCAAGCATGCTGCGCCTAGCCATAGAAGGCCTTCAGGTACAATGTTTTATTGTATATACTGTACATTTGCAATACCTGGGTCTATTCAGTTGAAATAAACTACAGATACAAATATGAAAAGTTGGATGTTTGACTTTTAGAACTTTAGGGCCATATTTTCAAAGCACTTACTTTAGTCTTTAATTAACTTTTTTTTTATTCAACAGTAAGGTACAAAACTGAGAAACAAACAACTTGAGAGTGCTTAAGAGATCTTCAATAACATTACTTTATTGTTTGACACTAGTTTTGTAAAGTGAATAGGTGTTTTTCTCTAGGAGTTAATTAAAGGCTGGAGTAAACACTTTGAAAATATGGACCTTAGTCTCTTTATTCATTATTACATCTAAATACCCCCACCCTTTAGATGAATTGAAAGGACCCCAATGTATTGACTGTAACAACCTTCTTTGCAACTGCAGATACAGTATTATTTCTCTATTTTGTGGGAGGAGAATACATTTCCATATTAAATGAGGTCACACAGCCAAGGACCTGTACTTTTCTGATATTGAGTGGGCACATATTGTGGTTGTCTGTCTGTCTGTCTAGTTATCTGTTCGTCACACTTCATGTTACTGATAACTCTAATTCGTTTTTCATAGAACCAATGTTAAAGCCAGTTTGTCAAGCCGTGTTACACAAATACAATGCTACTGAGCAGAGCTGTAGTCAGGATTGATTATCTTCTATGATGTCCTGTGGGCACGGTACAGGCTGGCAAGAATCACACAACAGAGGAGATGTGTTTAAGAGCTTTTGCGAACAAGTTCTCTGTTCTAGTCTAAAGCTTGCTTTCTGGGTCAAAGTAAAAGAGTGCCTCCTCTCTGGTTTCAGTTCCTTTGCTTCTAAACAGCTGCATCCAGGTGCACCGCTGGTGATATATCCTCTCTCTAGATAAAGGTCTGACACATACGACTGACAGCAATTACAGAAATCACATCTGTTGCAAACCTTTTTACTTAGCCTAGCTTGGAATACTCAGATGAAGAGTGGGCCCTTCAAAACACAAACACTGAACTAAGGCGTTTTACAAAGGGGAGGAGGGAAGTCTGGTTATACTTGGTGGAGCTACATAGATACAAATGCTGTTACCGAAATCCTGTGCCACCACAATACAAGACAGAGTACCAGCACAAAAGCGTATTGCTATCATTCAACTCTAATTTGACTTACGCATGTAGATTTTATTCGTGTGACAGTAATTTGAATTCATTCAAATTATAGTATAAAACCCTCTTAACGCCTCAATACATTTTATAACACTTAACAGCCTTTCAACCATCTTCAAAGGAAATGGGATTACAATAAATCAGGTGTGGAAGAGTCACACAGAGAGAAGGTGAGCAAACAGCAGTCAAACTGAGAGAATGTAAACCCATTCCTACAACTGTCTCAGTGCAGAGAGAAGGCTGTACGTAATGCAAACAAAACAGAAGGAGGATGAGACAGCAAAACACACTGAATGTGAAGACATGGCTAGTGTATTCATTATTTATTTTTTGCATTTTGAATACAAATGTGATGGCGATTAAAACATTGTATAACTGACTGTAAGTATATTAGTGTAGTAGTTCTAGATATGACAAATCTCAACTACTGGGTATGAAATTCAGAACCATACCTCATTTTATGGGCAGTATTTTAGGATGCATGATGTTTCTGATTCCTACATGTGTTTTGACCAAAGCGTTTATGAGTTTTAATAAAACTGACCCAGAGGGATCGAGCCTTATGAGGGTGAAGATTCTTACAGTATTTGGGAACCACAAGGTCCATGGTCCAGTTAATATCCAGCCTCCCTTTGTTACTTTCACATAAAGAATTAAAAGCAGTATAAGGACATTTGTAATACGTGACTGCTGTGACCTTAATTTAGTATGCTGAGCCCTAAATTAACAATAAATTATTAAGATGGCACAAAGAAATAGCACATTTATTCAGAGGAAGTACTATGGATGATGGTACCCTTTGCATGCAAGTAAATATTACCTCATAACGTCTTTGGAGCCATTAACAGGCAGGATTTATCCACCAAAAACAGCTCCATCTTAATGGATTTGACAATACATAATTAATTTTGCTGTCATTTACATTTCTAATTTAATCTGGAGTTATCTTTATGAATATGTCTCTTTTATATCTGCCTCATAGAAAATTAGGTGCCAAAAATCTGAGTTAGTCAGCATGCAGTGAAGGACAAATGGAGGTGATTAATTCATTAATTGCTTGCCACTGATAAGAATGATAATATCTTTTGAGTTGGGGATCTGAGTAATGCAGTCGAGTAGACCAAAACATGGAGGAAACCCTTATAAAAGTATCCCATAGTAAAAGCAGAGCAAAGTAATATAGCACAGTGAAAGCATGGTAAACCATAGGTTGACATTGTAAAGCCCAGAAGGACATGGTGAAGCATATTAAAAAATATATATAGTGCTGGGCCTTCAGTGATGTGCCAAGATTCAGAAAATACATTAAAAATGTCAAGTTAAAATACAAAATGATATAGGGATAATCAAAATGGAAGCTAATTAGGGTAGGAAAATTGCTGTTTACTTGAGGTTACTTGGAGGTATCTGGGTCCTCTATGACTTTTGTATTGTACAATTTTTTGACTGTGTCCAATAAATTAGTCTGACAATTAAATTATCTTGATGTACCTAGATATTTTTGGTTCCCATGGCTAGCCTGTCTGTCTCAGTATCTATGATCTGGTCTCTGTCTTTACTACAGTATCATGCAGTTTGTCCACTGTGTGTGAGCTGGTGTGGCAAAAAGCAGGCCGTGCCTCTAGTGCAATACTGATAGGCAGTACTGCGGAAGATACTGAGCTGAATCTGGCAGGAGAATATAAAATGTCACTGTGGAAGCTTATGCAAATCATGTGACCTTCAGTCGTAGTATCCAAACTAAGTGGGACTTGCTTCTGGGCAACCCGAGTGTTTTCATTTCATACTGCCCTGCAGTTTTCAGTTGATGGTGCAGCTGGTGTATCATATTGAGCAAAATAGCGCATCACATTGGGGTGGAAAGTAGAAAACAAATCTTCAGGGAATAACAGAAAGAATGGGTTAATGGTTAGAGGTATATAACCAATAACTCATTTTCTCTGTTATTCCCTGCAGATTTGTTCATTTACATACAGTCGCAGACAAAAGTATTTGGGCAGTTAAAAAAATGAGAAAAAACCCAAAGAAAATTATTTCTATAATTTCAAATTGTTCTATTGAAAGATATAAATTAGAGATTCAGCTTTATAATAAAACAACAACTTATTACATAACATGCATAAAATGAAAAATAACATTAGTATAACATTAGTATTTTGTGTGCCCACCCTCTGCTTCCTTTACAGCTTGCAGGCTTTTTTTGTATTTTGAAAACAGTTCCTGGCATCTTTCTGGAGATATGTTTGCCCATTCTTCAAAACACATACATCTTTGAATAACTAACAGCAGCCTTCAAGTCAATCCACAACATCTCAATGGGATTCAAGTCTGGGGACAGAGAGGGCCAATCCATAACTGTAATCTTCCTTTTCGTCAGAAATTCCTTTGTAGATTTCGCAGAATGCTTAGGGTCATTATCCTGCTGGAATACAAGTTTCCATCCAATAAGTCTTCATTGTGCACTGCAGTTACACAGCGCTTCCTCCAAAAACAAAGAAAACAAGACAAGGCACAGTAATGTAAAAGTTAATCATTAAACAGTTTTAGATACTGTGATGATTTTCTTTTTTTTTAATTTGTGATCATTAGTTGCCTTTGGTGCATTTTCATTTGCAAGTGAACTGTGACATTAGGGCCTTATCGAGCACTACTGTATATTCTGCAAATTTGAATACTGACTTTGGATACTGTTTTAATTCTGGAAACTGGTGTTGTTGTTATTTTTAAAACTTTTGCTAAATTGCATTGCCTTTTACATTTTAAGCAGTTCTGTGCATGGGTAAAATTTGAATTTCATTTTGCTGTTGTGTCATTAATGGGGAAGTTTACATACTGCCACAATACGTACCAGGAAATAAATTGGGAGAAAATCGGGGGAAAAAATAATAATTGGACACACTACATTTTTGATAAAAAAAAAAAAAAATTATAAAAAAGCTTTACACTTCATTACTAACCGAGTTCATAAACATTAAAGCATTTTGATGTTTAAATTAATTAAAAATTAACTGATACATGACTGTCAGTAATTAGCTACCATTTAAATCATGACATAATTAAATGGCCTACAGTGCAATGGCCTTAGTGCTCTCTGTCTACCTCTAATCGTTTTTAGAGTGTTTCCTCTAGTGCCCTTTGTGTGATGACAAAATGAGCGCCATAGCAAAGGATGTGCGAGGAGAAACTCTTACATTTATTAGAGATAGTCGGCAAGCACATAAAACAGATAAAACAGATCCAGACCCTCATTGCTGCTTTCATCCTTTACAAAAAAACAACAAAAAAAACCAATAAAACACTTTTGATGTGAACAACACCGACAGGCACTGTTCAGAGGCCTGCATTGTTTTTGCCGGTAGAACAATGACAGTCAGTGGAAGAACGACCATTTTGTCTTTTTACCTCCCAGCTTGTGTTGCATCCTGCATGTTTTTTAGCGTTCATACCGAAAGCTATCCCTTCAAGCTCATTCTTTTTTGCTTTAAGGTTATGTTTAAGTGCTCTTTCATTATACGATTAGACTGAAATAACACACTTGGGTGTGGGGCCATAATAGTCGCCAGGATGGCACTGATCTGCCATTGGGCATTCAACATTGTTTAGAGGAATATGTTTCTAACTTATTCATGGAAGTTAATGAGGTAATCTGTCACTGTACAATAGACCACAGAATCCAGTAATCACTTAATAGACTGTTCCTCATGAAACAAATGTAATGTGTGCAGTCTTGGATATAGAAGCACCTGCCAACTGACCACATACTATCATCCCTTTGTTGGAGCAGCTGCCTTGCCCGTTATTACTGAATGTAACTTGTAACACAGAGATACAGCTTTTATAGATAACAGAATACATTTCCGATATGACATGAGCATATGAAATTAACCTGTCACACAAGAAACAGCCTTTATACTCAAAAGTATGTCTATGTTTTTCCACTTTCTGTTCAACTTTTGTATACCATACCAACCAAACAATGGGGATGTTAGGGAGGTTTCCTGAACTGTGACAACATAGCTTGTAATAGCTGCAGGTCCAGATGTGTCCAGGGTCTGCCAGATACATGCTTTGATCAACCCATTTTGGGTTTACAATGCCACATTCTTGTATATGTTATCTAGATAAATCAGAGGATGCTGAGGAGGCTGAGGATTCATATGCCCGGCTATAGGGATAGAGAGGATGCACCTGTATGATGTACATATACTGTAAGAAACGGTGTATAAGTCGCACCGGTGTATAAGTCCCCCCCCTCTCCCTTTTTGAGACAACAATTTCAGGAAAAAGCCTAAAAGCCTATAGGTCACACTGGTGTATAAGTCACTTCCCCCTTTTTAGGACCCCCTGAAATACCTAGAAAATAGACTTATACAAAGGTTTTTACAGTATATAGAGAGAACCATATATCCAATTTGAATGTATCAAAATCAGGGAGTATATGGAGGCGCCCAAGTCTGTATGTCACATTTACATTTTTACACATATCTGGAGAAACTGCTGATCCAATAGTGATGAAACTAAGGACTAAGGACGCATTTGATTGGGGCACAATTGTATTTAATAAAAGCAGCCTCTTAATGCTACCGTGAGGGAGAAGCCTTCAGAATGTTTTACCTTTCTTCATATCCCTTTGCAACACGATCATTTGCCTATTCAAACAACATGCAGTGAAAAGGAAACATAAATAAATCTAATAATAAATACATGTGCAAAAAAATATATATATCTAATAGTTGCATTTTACAAATCGTGTTGATATATTTCAAAGAATAAGCCTGGTTTTGTAAATGAATATATTTAAAATTAATGAAACTGATCTAGACATACAGTACCAAAAGTGAACTACTGAATAACAAATGAGGTAAAGCCCAGTCATGTCTGTTGCCTCTTAATTACCTCTCCTTTAGGAACAGAGACTCATGTGAATGTCACAGTAGGGGGGCAGAAGAGGCACAGTGGCTAGATGAATCAGTTCATTTTTAGATTTTTCCTGTCAGGCATGACACTGTGCTGTTGGCTTAAACTCACATATCTCCTCTGTATTTTATTTTACCAATATATATATATATATATATATATATATATATATATATATATATATATATATATATATATACAGTAACATAGTTAGGGGCTGGGTGAAGCTTTTATAATAGGAAAAGAACATCTAAGTAACCTTTCTTTATGAAAGTCATCAAAGTAACCCAGCAGGTAAAGGCTTCCGATGATACTGGATATGCAATGAATGGAACAACACACACAAAAGACCAGCATGTGTATAAAATAGGATTTATTTCTTAGGTTAAGCATTTATTTACACTCTGTAGTCAATATAAGTAATTTTTCTTTCCTTTTTCATTTCTCACAGGATAGCTTTCCTGCTCGATTCGGGGGAATTCATTTTGTTAATCAGCCCTGGTACATCCACGCTCTCTACACCGTCATACGGCCATTTCTAAAGGAAAAGACAAGGAAAAGGGTAAGAAAAAAAGCATACAGTAAGTCTAATTTTATGCACGAGAGGCAGGTCCTGCATTCAAATCCACATAGGTGCATAGCTGACTGATTTTTTTTAAAGAAACCATCCAGGATATTGGAAGAGCAGGTGCACATTTAAATCTGTAAGGAAGAAAAAATAGTCCCTCAACACAGAAGCTGCATTGACTAACCTGCCCATCAAGTATCCACAAAGCCTCCTGGGTGTCCCTGCAATGATAGTGCTTGTGGAAAACCACCACTGGAAAATGTACATATGGTTTACACACACAGAAGTGTGCAACGTATTGTGACAATCAACAGATGCACCACAAATCCCCCCAAAAACTATTTGAGAAAAAAAGCTCTCAGTTGCATGAATAAAAAAAGAAGTTAGTAGTAATTGTAATATTGAAATTTTTACTTTCAAAATTGCCAGTCCGGTTGCCAGTATAGTCTTTACTGAATGATTATCAGTATTTATGACAGAAGGGGGAGTAAGGATTGAATTGATAGTAATTGGAAATGCCGCTTGACTTTTTGCTATTAACATTCTAAAATAACTAGATAGCAGAGAAGGGTTTACAATTTCAATGCAATCATAGTGTCTTGGCAGCTGTTAACTTTAATTAGAGATATTTGTCGAAAATTATCCATCTGTTTAGATTGCTGGCAATTAGTGATCGACATGAATAACTGATGAAGCTTGTAACACCTCGTAAAAAAATCTACACAGCATGGTCTGCTTTTTTTAATTGCAAGATTACTTTGAATGCAGCGATTCAGCATAGGTGTGAGTGACATTTTCAGTATAATTATATTCAATTTAACTAGATTTTTGCTATTTTTTAAAATTATGTCTACTGGTATAGTATAAACTCATGAAGGAGTCAATGCAGAAAAAAAACCTTTATGATTTGACATAAAAGAAAATCCTTTTTTTGACTAAATTCATTATGTGCATTTGTATAATGTTTTAGTGTTCTGTTCTTGCAGCTGCTGAAGTACTACAGTTAATAACAGGATTAATGCAACCCGCAGTGCGACCTGCAAATGGAATGTGGTGTAACGTACTGGAGTCTTCACTGCTACTGATCATTATTGTTCATACCTTGTTTTTTTTATACTGGCTTGGCAGATATTTATGCATGGCAACAATCTGAACAGCTTGCACCAGCTTATTCACCCTGAGATCCTGCCTTCTGAATTTGGAGGGATGCTTCCACCATATGACATGGGCACCTGGGCGCGAACACTTCTAGACCACGAGTATGATGACGATAGTGAACACAACCCAGAATCTTACAATCTGGCAGTGGAAGAGCTGGAGCAAGATTTATCTCCTAAAACCATGAAGAGGTACTTTTTTTCATGTATTTATAGTTTAAATAAATAGTATGTCAAATATCTTCTTGCAGAGGATTAAGGTCATAATGGAGTAGTGGTTAGGGCTCTGGACTCTTGACCGGAGGGTTGTGGGTTCAATCCCTGGTAGGGGACACTGCTGCTGTACCCTTGAGCAAGGTACTTTACCTAGATTGCTCCAGTAAAAACCCAACTGTATAAATGGGTAATTGTATGTAAAAAATAATGTGATATCTTGTAACAATTGTAAGTCGCCCTGGATAAGGGCGTCTGCTAAGAAATAAATAATAATAATAATATAGGGGGATCTTTAGACCAAAGAGAATGCTCTTAACAATGGTCTTTATTATAAACTTGTCATCATCTATTTGTTTATTTACAAAACATTATTCATTTTGTCATAATGAAAGATTACTGTACCATTTGCAAATATTTTTTTTAAAAAAAGAACGCGTTGTATATTAAAGGTTTGTAATATTTATATATTAAAGGTTTGTAATATAAAAATGCAACACTCCTAAAACTAAAGCATAATTGACATGCAGGGTCTTCATTTTCTAGACCTGTCTGTATCAGTTTCTGCAGACTTGCATGTGTGCATCTTATCAAGCCGCTAGGGTTAATGCAGCCTTTTGAAGTTAAATCTATATACAGTATACTTGGTATGGAGTGCATGTTTGACTTGTCATTTTAACTGGTGAGTTATGGTGTGCCATTATATTCAAATTCACTTGCTATATTTCTTTTCCTTTTTTAAAGTTTTCTCTTACAAGTAATACAGGTTAGACATAATATAAAGTCAACTGGGAAAATCAATTTTAAGACCTGGTATACCTTTCATAAATCTAGAGCTAGTGCGGTACCTTCTTTTATTTACAATATTATATGTAAAACAAATGTTATTCTATGAGCATTCTTTTATGATATTTGTGCTTAACTTCTAGAAAACCTCACACCAATTAAAATAAAATATGACCGAGTTTCAATATACTTGCATGCCTGACTAATAGTAGATCGGGCATGCAAGTATATTGAAACTAAAGCATTTCTTTTTATTAAAGTTGAAATGAAAAAGTGTGAAATCCTGTAAACCCATTTATATCCACAGCGATTTTCAAGAAATGAAACGCCGTAAAGTAAATCTGTAGGATTGCTATAGTACAAGGATGCACAATTCTGCTCCTCAATGTCCTGAGCACTCCTGATCTATTTAATTCAACCAGTTTTACCTTAATCAATACACTAGTTAAATCTGGAGGATTTTTATCTGGAGGATTGCAGGACCAGTTGTGCACACCTAGCGTAGTATATATTGTATTGTGCAATTATTAATTTAGCAATTATAGGACGTAGTGAAATTAGAAAAAAGCATTTGTACACAAATAAGAGGGGTTTTACGAGTTATATTGATTAAAGCATTCTCTTTCAGGGTTAGTGGTGAAGCCATTTGGTGGAGCAGATTATGGAAGTACAATGTTAAGCACTACAATCCTATAATAAATCATTTGCAATAAAAACCAGACTAATAATAACCCACAGCCTATCACACCAGTCACTGTGACACCTGCTCAGGAGCCTGACAAAAATGATGACTTCAAGTGAAATCAGTTCCAGGCAGTTAACTTTAATATTAATGTCCACAGGTCCTGTAATTAAAAAAAAGAAATGTGCCTTTGGCTTAAAAGGTTTTATGAACTTGTTTTAAATGTAAGGCTCAATCAACCCTAAATAATTTACTTGAGTCTATTTTCTTCTCAAAGTTAACATGATGCCATTTGTGTTTGGGGCCTTGTCACTTTCCTATCATGTCACTGAAACAACCTCTTTCCCACCTTGTCTGATAGGAAATTGCTTGTGCTTCATTCAGTTGGATGCCACAATACACAATACAGAATACAGATCCAAAATGTCGCCCAACAAAAATGTTTCCTAGTCCCCTGTTTCTATAAACCATGGAAAAGACTGCTGACCCCAGACTTCTGAGTGAGGAGGGAGTAGAGCCTCTTGGGGGCACACATAATAGGAGCCTTATGATGGTGCAATCATTGAGATTAGAGGCTCATCATAATTCTACCCAACCAGCCGGTCAAAGCAGGCAAGACTCGATACATAGGTTCTCTCGAGACCCAAAAACCTATTCTTAAATTGTGCTGGCGACCTAAAGGAGATATCCTACTGTGTTTAAGACCAGTTGAGCATCCTCCAATAATTGCTTGTCAGTAATCTGCGTACACCAGGAGGTTGCACTCTTTGGAATAGCTGCATAGCATAAGACCTAAAAGTGAGAGACCAAGAAATGTTTTGAGACAAAACCTGACTGTGTAGTTTGGTGATGCTTTGTTGTACAGAATGGTGGCCTGTATAAATGTATTTTTGAAATAGATAATCCTTTTTAATTTCCTTATAGATCACAGTCAGTGGTGGAACCTGGAGTCTTAAAGCGTCCGGATAAGGAAAAACGTGAAGAGGAAAACATGCAGCCCTTACTTTCACTTGACTAATCACTTGCATATTGAACAGTCCAGCAACGATTGTCCCACAAATGGGTGGTAACATGGAAGTTAATGGAAGTTAATGAGGAAAGATAAGGAACAAACTTTGACAGCAGTTTTTGGTATGAATGCTGCAAAAATAAATTAGACAGTGATTATTCTAAACATCTGGGTGGTGCAAATGAATGAAGGAATCAACATTTTATTGTTAAGTGCCAATATATAATTGTAAATACACTTGAGTGCAACACTTTGGGTTTCTGAATCATTGTAACACTGTCCAGACTGCATTTGGAAATGTCTACTAGTGGTGAAATATTGTGACAAACTGTCATTGTGCCGTTTCCAGCTCTTTAATGACGGGTGCAACTCAGGATTTAAATCATAAGAAGGCTTGTACAAGTTTCAAGTTGCACTTACAGTGGTGGCATTGTCAAAACCATGTGGTTCTTTTACCATTATCACATTTAGGGCTTCAGTGAAATATCTGCTGGTAGAATATTGCAAAACCTGATATTGATGACTGCAGTACAGCTCTGCCCAAAAGTTTTGCATTAGAATTTTAGGATTGAGACATAATTATTCAATAAAATTATTCATAGTCAATACATTATTCAGTTAATATCACACTTGCAACACTATTGCAACACCATAGGACTGTGGAAATAGTTTTCAGCGTAATTACCTTTTAATTTTTTTTTTTTGTAAGCAGTTATTAAATTAAACCAAACAAACCTATTAATTAATGTTTTAATTTCACAACAAGAAAAGCAGACTTTTTCGCAACTTTACAATTGAGTACCAATCAATGGCAATTCATTTCCGGCTTTCTGTGATTTAAAAGCTGCTTGAAAGCAAATTCCCCTTTCACACCAGGTGCTGACATTCTAACATCCATACTGCTGTACCGAGACCCTAGACTGGCAATAAAAATATGACACTAAACTGAAAATGCATACACGTGACCTTTCCTTAATCCGAATTTAGAAGTAAGCTACTGCTGTGCATACGGGGGATATGTATTTGTTAATTGAAATTAAATCTGTAGAGGTGTATCAATGGGCCGTGATATTTTCTTGCCCAGTATTTTGCCCAATCCAACAATTCGTTACAGAGATGACGCATTTCAAAGGAAACAATCAAAGTGACATCACAATTATTTTATATCAACAGGAGAAAAGTAAGACAAATAAATAATTGCAGATAAAATTTGAGCGCTTTTAGACAGTTTGATCATGAAAGGTTATATATTAAATCTCTGTCACTTTGTTATTGCTTAGTATTCCATAATGATGTAAACAAGAGTAAACCAAGGGAATGCTTTTGTTTCGTTGAGTTAATAAAACATTTTTTTCCCATTTAATTATTACCAACTTAAAGCATCTTGAAGGGAGTTTCTCTGGAAATATGTGTACCTGCACACCCATATTCTCCACTTAAATCTATCAGTAATATTATATTAAGTTGCAAATTCCATACTGTATCTAGAGCTAGTGTCCTAATATGTTTGGAGTATATTTTCTACTGAGGGAGTCTCTTTTTGTTTCAACAGTTTATGAGGGGGTAGATTTCGATCTAGCTTTGGGAGTGAACTAATAACATTTAAGTATGTTGGCATCTGATATTTAAAGGCAGTAGTAAAATTATATTTTACTTTGCAGGAATTCTTGTACAGTACCTATTTTCATATAAGCCATTATATCCTTGTATAAGGAACTGCCCCTATCAATTTAGTTTTATAATTTGTATTTGTGTTTTGTTTTCTTCTCACACAAAGTAAACAATGTTTCCTTGCCTTTATCGTTGTTCATATCCTAAAGGATAATATAATTTACACGTAATAATGTGAGTTTAAGCAACCATTTTTATAGACATGTTCAGAAACACTATCCATATATATTTCCATTTATCTGCCGTCTTGCATTACTGTGCTAAAAATGAAGGTACACTGAATGTATAATTTAGCTGTCTTACAGAATTAGGCTCTCTAAGGTTGTTTGTCACTATTTAAACACACCAGTTATAGAATGAAGATAATTGTTCTTGGTTCAGTACATGTGTCTCAATAAGGTTAATGTAATTGAGAGATCCAAATCTTACCGGACAGTCAAAGTGACAAATAACAGCATCAATGTACTGTGCACTGCAGTCAGGTGGAATGTTAGGTGGTTTGTGGGCAGAATGTTAACTCAAAAGAATAACATGTTATTTACTAATGTGGTTATACTGCAGTGTCGTTCTCTGTGAGCAGCAAACCACAGCACTTCTTTTCAATTGTTTTAGTGCAGCTTCTGATACAATTCAGTGCGTGACTAGCCTGCAAGCCTTGACTCTTAGATGCCTATTAAATGTTATAAACACTGGTTCTAATAACTAATAACTGCTGTGAACTGTGGCGGTTATTAGTTCTACTGAAAACTGAATAACAGTACTGTCAGCTCTAACGCTCAATGCTTCCGGCTGTAAACGGTGCTATGTTGTATTATCAGTGTTGCACAGTATTTTTGACAGTATTATTGTATTATTAAAACATGCTGTATTGACTGATGAAAAACATGAAATGAAGGTGTTTTAAATTATTCAGTGTTAAGATGTAACTTGCTACCTTTAGACAATAGCATCGATCTTTGGGTCTATTAAGAATGGTGACCAGACAAGTTTTCCAAAGGCTTTATGATTAAAGACATATTATTTATTGAGTGCACAACTGTCTATTCCATCCATATAGTAACGCCCACAATGCTTTGCAGTTTCAGAAATGCTCACTAGCAGCCAGTGGGTTGCTGTTTGCAATGGCCTTAGAGGTAAAGGTTACTCCTTGTAGTGTGTTTCTTATAGCAACTGTACTTTTTTTTTTTTTTTTAATAATTTAGTCGTTGCCAATTAGTTTTTATTATTTTCTCCCCAATTTGAAATGCCCAATTATTTTTTAGGCTCAGCTCACCGCTACCACCCCTGCGCTGACTCGGGAGGGGCGAAGATGAACACACGCTGTCCTCCGAAGCATGTGCCGTCAGCCGCCTGCTTCTTTACACACTGCGAACTCACCGTGCAGCCGCCTCAGAGCTACAGCGTCGGAGGACAACGCAGCTCTGGGCAGCTTACAGGCAAGCCCGCAGGCGCCCGGCCAGACTACAGGGGTCGCTGCTACGCGGTGAGCCGAGGACACCCTGGCCGACCTAACCCTCCCTCTAGAATATACTCCCTTATTAAATATCTTAAAGATGCTGTTTTAAATGTAAGCTTGTTAAGCTACGGAGGTAATTATAGAGGATTTTGCTGCTTTACATGACTGGATTAAAAAAAAAAAAAAACAATAAAAGTTTTCTTAATTTCATTATTATGACCCTTATGCATACTGTATCCCAAATCATAATGCTGGTTAAATGCTCGTTTGGACACACAAGTGATAAATTAAGTCAAGCAACTGTAGGTTCAGCTAGAGATTGGCAACCCAATATAATGACCTCTCTCAGGGTTACAACTGCTCAAGTGTCTTAATGCACACACACATCCCTTGATCATTATGTCACTTAGCCCAATTTAACTGTTAGTTAGCCAATCCACATGACCCCTTCAGTGCAGCTACTGCACTTTAGAACCAGGAGTCATTTTGTTAACATGTGCCTTCCAATCACTGCGTTCTATTACTTTCAGAACTGTTCACAATTACTGCATATATAAAACTGTCATGTTGCATATGTGCTGAAATAATTATTCTACTGATATTTTAAATTAAAAAATAAAACAGAAAATAAGGTCAGTATATTGGGGTCTTTGACATGGCATTTGCCTATGTGTAATTCATCACACTGTGTCAAATTAGCTTTAGAATCCTGCCACGGTACTGATGCACACAGAACTGCCAAATCAGACTGAAACAGACATTATCATAATTTGTCATAACTCAAACTGTTTATTCTTCTTGCCTTTGTAGATGTATCTAACCCTGATTAAAATACAGGTATTGCAATCATTTCTTAAATGAGAAATAGTCCTGTAAAATGGTTCACTGTGGGAATTTAGAGAGCCTTTGATTTCAATTTTAACCAAGCTCTCTAAAATTGTATGAAAAAAAGTTTTCCAATTTCCTGTACTGTAGTAAACTGTGAACTAAATGTTTAATAGGTGCACTAAAATCTTATGCAACAGATTTAAAACATTCATATAATTGACACAAATGTTTATTGTGCTTCTAATGCATACTGTACTGTAGTGCAAAACAATTAACACACATCTGTTTAAAATCTGTTGTATTTATGTTCTTAAACATTTTACACAACCTAGTATTATTATTTACATTATTCCTTACATTATTGTAATAGTACTGTTTTTCAAATTATAAAATGTAAATATGCATGATGATACTGTCACGTGCTTTAATGCACCAAACTGGGAGACAGCTGACTGGGTGACAGTAAACCAAACACTGTTAACTACGGGTCCTTTCATACCTAGTTCGTTTATGAAGATCCGATTTAGAATTCACTTGCAAACAAACTAAAATGTTGCAATTTTGCTTTGATTGGTTTCACACCAGAAGACCTCAAACAAACTGCATTTTTCCTCCAAGCGAGTTCAAGTTTGCCTTCCCGACTGTAACCGCACCAGAATGCGTTTGTTTTCACACTGCAAAGTGAATCTGATCGTCTGGATTTGTGCACGTGACCAAAATGATATCGTTCTTAATGCCCAGACGGATGTTCATTACTAAACACGGAGGGTTCTGCCAGTGCAAGGCTTACGATATTAGTACTACGTACGTACATTTTGTTTATTAAACATCTGTTGGTAGAATGTCAGCGCAAAAGCCGGATAATAAATATTTTTGAGCAACACCGACGTTTTCGTGCTGCTTTATGTGCAAGGAGGAGATGTTTTCAAAAGCAACAAATGAGGAACGCTTAATTTCTTCGCTTTTTGTCGGCTGTTGCATGGTCAGTGGCATTATCTCGACATCGGTGAGCTGCTAGCAGTTCCCATCAATCCCTGTTTATCAGCCTTTCTCGTCTCAGTATATGACTCTGTTGTAATGACACAAACGCAGAAAAAGTGGGTCATGGCAGAAAGACCAATTATGAGTAACCAATGCTGTCCCGCAGGTCACTGCCCAACCGGATCAGCCCAAAAGCACCCTGAAGCATTCAGTACCAGTATTTAATTTTAGGAATTCCCCTGTGGATGTTTTTTTAGGTATCCTAAATTAATCAGATCAGTAAATCCTTTAAAGTAAGTGAATGCAGGTTACAGTTTGTTGTTTTACAGATCATGCATACTGGTTGGATGAAACATATGTGTTACACTATTACCACAGAAATACAGACATTTCATATTGTAGCGTTCTCGGTTCCCGCAGGCAGGCGCATCACACAGGTCGAGGAAATCCACACGCAGGCGGAGGGCGGGCGCGAACCCAGATCTTCTCGCACTGAAGCATAGCGCCGATACCGCTGTAAGTATATCGGGCTTATGTCTCTGTATGTGATTACGTCACCTACCAACCCTACTGCTGCCTTCCCCCGTGCACGCTACAATATACTGTAATGCTACACAGCAGACAACACGGAACACGTTGTGTTTCGACCAAACATATGTGAAGTAAAAACCACAAATACTTGAAATACCTTTTTATTTATGTGTGATTTTGAGGCATTCATTTAAACACTAACTTAAATAGCTGCTGTCTAAAAAAAAAGCTGTAGATATACCAAGCTTGTATTTACAGAACATTTGTTTCTTAACTACGCTGTATATAGCACACCACTGTCATTGATGTTTTCAGTTTACATGCAGCTCTTTGTTTGTACTGTACAATTCTGTGGAGTAGTGGTTAGGGCTCTGGACTCTTGACTAGAGGGTCGTGGGTTCAATTCCAGGTGGGGGATACTGCTGCTGTACCCTTGAGCAAGATACTTTACCTAGATTACTTTAGTAAAAACCCAACTGTATAAATGGGTAATTGTATGTAAAAATAATGTGTAAAAAAATAATGTAATTGTATGTAAATAATGTGATATCTTGTAACAATTGTAAGTTGCCCTGGATAAGGGTGTCTGCTAAGAAATAAATAATAATAAAGCCCTCTTCAGACATACAATATCCAAATTACAAAAATGACTTTATTACTGTGGTTCTAATCTTTGATTCCACATACAGTCATGGGTGTACCACAGATATAAACCAGTCCTCCATAAAAACAGAAACTTATTCCAAGGCATGTTTCTTACTAGTAATTATAAAGCATCTTAAGAAAGGTCAAGTAGACAAGCATTTCGGTTAGTGCCTACAACTTCAAAATTTTTAATTTTTGTTTTTATACTTCAGGAGTTGTAAGAGGTTGAAACCTTGACAAGTGGCAAGCAGGGGGGAGAAAAGCTGGAGTCTCTACAAAGGAAAATAGCTCAGGGGACTTCAGAACCACATATTATTTTTATTATTATTTACTTCTTAGGAGACACCCTTATCCAGGGCGACTTACAATTATTACAAGATATCACATTATTTTTACATACAATTACCCATTTATACAGTTGAGTTTTTGACTGGAGCAATCTAGGTAAAGTACCTTGCTCAAGAGTATAGTAGCAGTGTCCCCACCTGGGATTGAACCCACAACCCTCCGGTCAAGAGTCAAGAGCCCTAACCACTACTCCACACTGCTGCCCACATAAAGTCTATTAGTACTGTGGAACACTGCAGCTTTAAGTGAACATACCATTTCATACAGAAGACACTACATAATGATTCATGGCTTCATGGCTTGTGAAACAGATATAAATAAATTGGCTGGGCCTTGTTTTCTAGAGGCCTGTAATTTGCTGACATCTGCTGTAGAGCTCTTGGCCGTAAACTTGCAATTGACTTAGTTGAACTGACCTCTGGTTCTGAGCTGTTGTGGGGATTGCTGCGATGAAGGACTATAATTTGACACTTTTTATCTAGATTTTAGAGGGCAGTGTTTGAAATGAAAGACTTTCTATATTCCCCACAGACAACCACTTTACAGTATCATTTCTCAATAATTGGGCACTCTAAATAAATACCATTAAAAAACATATACAATACTGTCAAGACAGATACACGAAACATGAGCGCAGACACGTGCTCTCACACACACAAGGGCGCACGATGTATGAAAGTATAAAAGGTCTGATGCCTTTATTGTTTAGATCATTCTTTATTTCATCATGGCATTAGCACCTGAGATAAAGCACATGCAAAGTTCAACCATTTGAAGGTAATTATGTTATATTATTCCTGTCTCTACTGTAACTATTTATAAAACTGTCATGCATTCTAAATCCAAACATGCAAATCTAATTTGGAGAATTCTTAAATCCATATTTCACCACAGATATGTTCCATGTTTTCTCATTTCTCATTTTTTACGCAGTATCATTGAGAAATAGAAAAAAAAAACAAGTGCAAGTATATCATTAGATAAGGAAGAGAGGTACACTGAGGATATATCATATATGCTTCCATTGCAATCTGAGTGTTGGTTAAGATTTAAATACAAGTCCCCTTTATTGCAAAATCGATGAACACTGCCATAGGGATTTTAATGCAACTTCTTCTGCACTTAACAGATCATTTTAAATGTTCATAAAAAAAAATATTTACAATAACTTGTAAATTATTCAAATTAATTAAAAATCCAAAGTAACCCATTGTTATTTTTCACTATGTTGTGAGCGACCAGTTTGGTCTTTATCAAGCAATTAAATGAAATATATCCTACGGAAAATAACATAATTCTGCAGGTTTTCAATTAGTTTCCATACCCATTTATCAAAAGAAACACATTGGAAGAGGAGTAGATGTTTGATTTTTTTTTTCCTTGGAGAAATTAATGATATTTCTGTACTTGCAATGTCTCAGCTTTAAATATTATACACCAGATTTAGCAAAATCCATCAGCTTAATTTAAACAACAATTGGTTTCTTCTACAGCTAAACTAGCAATATGGCATATCACATGCATAAAAAGTATCAGTAAGTGATATATATTTAGATACTGGGTGCAAGAGTAAGCAATATACAGTACTAGGGCTTCAAGTCACATAGTTGTTTCCCCTTTTTGCTTTGTTGTGCACCTAAATCTTATGATATGTTAATGAATGTGGTGCTTTTCAACATTATGTCTTGAGAAAAAAACCTGCATGAATGATATAAAGTTAAATAGCATCGGTATTTCTATGAGCTGCAAAACAGACCCAAGTGAGTGAATTTAGAGCATGGGATTTATGTGCATTTATAGATACTGTCATTTTATAAATATTATAAATACTACACATGTTGCAGGGAACACAGCAGTATCAGCTATTCCAAATGGCACATGGCATGGTAGTCTGTCTGCCAGTGCTTATTTCAGCATATTCAAAATAAAAAAACAGACCACTATAAAATAAAAACAGAAAAATAAAGGGTGTCTTGTAAAAAAAAAAATGTACCTCAATTAGCTATTTAAAAAAAAAGAATAAATAAATAAATAATACATAGAACAATAAATAAATAAAAAATCACAATCGGAGATTTATTTCTTACAAAGCTAAATGCTAAACTTTGCCCTGAAACAAATTTCTTAAGGTTTATCTCCAGTTGCATGGTTAATCTCACTGCAAAATTCAATCATTTGCGTACTTCAGACTTTTTTTCCCCAAACGACGTTAATTTGGCACAGGCAGCTATGGTGCACTTGCCTGCTACTAGTTTATATCTCATTTGATACATTTCTGCAGATGAGTCTAAGATTTTTGATCATCAATCAAATCAATGTTTTATTAGCAAATTTTCATTTTCAGTGTCTAACACATACCTATTTGCAGATGCTTTAATAGCATCCTTTAAAAATAATAATAATAATAATAATAATAATAATAATAATAATAATAATAATAATAATAATAATAATAATAATTGCAGCCAAATCTAATTCATTAACATATCACGGACTTAGATAAAATAGTGACAGCATGATGACAATGAATTGCTCTTGTCAAACTGCAGTTACAGGTACATCCATGCCTATAGGTTTTATGGACACTTAATTACCCTTCTTCTACTTTATGAGGTTTTATTTAAATCATCCTTGTTTTCCTACCTATGTGGAATAACAGCCTCCATGAACTACATTCCTTTGGAAACAGACACCCCGAGCAACGAGCAGACATCTTTATATAACATTTTAATGGAAACAGCTTTCCCTCTAGACAAGCCATGCACATGGGTAGGATTTTAGATACATTCGGTTTGAAATCAATGGGTAACATTTTTCCCCATTGGCTGGGTTACAGTGTAGAATAATGACATGAAATATTTTGGGTATGCAATCAACACAAGTTGTTCTTATAATGTTCAGAAACTATTGTAGTGAAATATTGCAACGTCTATATTGTAGCTCAAACTAACCATGCGATTGTAATACAGCGGCTATGTTGTAAGACATAGACTCAGATGGTTTGGGTATATAAAACTGCCTGGATAAACAGCTCCATGACTATGATGATACACCTTTATTCCATATCAGTGTTGCTTCCAGGAGTCTGCAGTCCAGCACTGTCTGTCCAGTATTTTTTGTGTGCAAAAAAAGTATCTACAATCCTTGATACAGCTATTTGTCTGCAACCCGTCAAGTAAGAAACTGCAAATACATTTTTACACAAAAACTGAAATTTCACCACATTGAAAAGGCACAAAAAGACAGCACTTTGAAATATATTTACAACTGCAAACAAGGACAGGAAGAGACAGCAAGAACATCACCTACTTTAAAGGCTTCATAGTTTGCAATGTGCTAAACTGAACCAACAATGAATTGAATTTGGAGCTAACATAGTGTTTTCATTGGCATCAGAGCACTGTCTGTATATTATGAGAATTTTAGAAGTTTAAAATAGCTATTCACAGTATCTCTATTGGTTGGCTGGTCCCTAACTATCGCAGGTTGTACAAAATAAACCATAATTTTCATGTATCAGTATTGTTGTAAAATATGGTACCATAAGGTGAGTAAAACCTGATGTTCAATTAACAACACCAACAGATGGCACAGTTCACAGTGTTGCATAGCAGTAAGAGAAGTAATTTATAATATATAATATTGCATTAAAATCCAACCACCAAACTTGTCATGTTGTATTACAAAAATATTTTTTAAAAAGTTTTTGGCTTTTTTTTTACTGTCATTCCAATGATGAAATTAAGATAGGGATGTTTTACAAGCAGAAGTAACCTCTAGAGGCAGACTCGTCAACTACACAGCATCTGCACCTGATGTTTTTTTTGTTTTTTTTAAACTATTTTCTGTGTTGTCTGCTAATTAAATAGCTATTGAAACTGAAAGGCTGTTTCCAAGTCCTGGTCAGAATAGCAACACCAGCTGCCATATACAAGCTGTTATAATGGTATGTTTGTATCATTTATTTCTACAGAATTGTACAGTAGTATTAGAACTGTGCAATCAAGAGGCTGCACTTACAATCATACACAGTTAAATGTAACTCCTTTTAGAATTAAACAATAAACATTGACGGGTAAACACAGAAAAAAAAATGCAACACCAAATTAGCACCACAACCATTTAAATTGAGATAGGGTATTTAAAATACTCCAGCCCAAAAAAAAGCTATATAACTTTTCTAGAAAAAAAAAAACTGTTCATCCACGCAGCCTCCTGTATCCTGAAACAGTAAAAACTTAATCCACTTGGATCACACTGCTGCAGTTACAGCAAACCTCAGGACAAGGCCTGCAGTGCAAAATTTCCACAATCCCTCAGTCTCTTATGTCCTAATGCCCTGGGGACCGTGGCTTCTTTTCTGATGATTTGGGCATCACAGGTAGACTCCGGCTGGGTGTGAAGGGGTAGCCATTGTTTCCATCAACAAAAACACATTGGAAGTATGGCACGCTACCTGTAAAAAAAACAAAAAGCGTGGAAACATTAATATTGTAAATGTTTTCTGATTGGGTTGCAACTCTCTTTTCTCTTCCCTCGTGAACAAACTTTGACATTTACCCCAGTAGAATGGAAACAAACGGAATGGCAATTACGGTAAAGTGGGAGCTGTGTTGCAGAGTTTTAATGGGAGAGAGACAGCTGGTATTTTAACTGTGTGCCAATGTATTTAAGAAATAAATACATGAAGCAACTTTATTACCAAACAATAATGTTTTTTTTTATTATTATTATTATTACACAAACTTAATAATGTTAAGTAACATTACATATTTTCCTTTAGAATGCCTATAACCTAAAAAATCTAAAAAATCGTTGATTAGGCTTAGGACTTAAAATAGGTAAGGTCCATACATTATGGGTACTTACTTTTGTCTTTCTTCACTGAATGTTGTACTGCTGGCTCTTTGAAGAGGAAAATGAGCAAACAAATCAATTTAATACATTTAATAGCTTGTCTGCCAGTTGCAAGCATGACCTGCAGGCCACACTCTGTACAACACTAATTAATGGGCCAGTCTGACCGCACCAGTGAGGAGTGAGCATAAAATATTTTTGGCTAATTGTCCATAAAGCTGTATTATCATGGATTCATTTAGTTAAAGGTTTTACAAGAGGCTATGTTCTGGAGTGCCCTACCCAGCATCTGGGAAAATATAACCTATACTACTGTACATATAATATAGTACACAATCCTATCGTCATGACTGTCATATCACATATCCTGCTTGCAATTTAGAGAGGAAGAAAATAATAATAATGTTGTCTTGAGATGGCTGTAAAATTAAGGTAAGATTTTACAATTCAATTGTGGGCAAAAATCTCTTGGGTACTTCAGAGTCACAAGGGAAATTATTCAGCAAACAAGTGAAATACTAACAGGCCCTGGAGATCTTATTTACATACTGTAGCAGCTTGTTACAGAGCATCTACTGGGAAAATATACACTTTCAATGAATCCTAAGTCCAAAAATTTAAAGAAAAAAACTTATATTAGACCTATTTTTTATATCAGGGGATGTGGCCGAGCGATCTGTTCCTCTGTTATGGTTACAGACTGACCAAGAGGAGTAAAAGAAACCATGAGTGTTTAGTGTTGAATTGTCTGTCTCACTAACTGTTATTTGTCATTGTAGACGGTTAAATATCTGCCGTTGTTAAGCCAGCATCACTGTAATCACTATTAACGCATATTCACACCACCACTTGTACCCGGAGCACTCACTATTGGACTAGTTACCGTGTAGGTGTTTTAAAGTGTGTGTTTGTTATTATTGTTTCGGGACTGAACCCTGTGGTTTTGACTGTCTGTACACATCGTTGTGTATAGTCAGTCTTATTAGTTAAAAGCAATAAAGCTTTTTTTTCACCACTGGAAGTGTTGTTGGACTGTTGTTGTTAAGCACTGCATCAACTCTACACCCATGCACTACTAACCACTTTGTTGCCACAATATCATAAAAATAAAAAAAGCCAAAATAAACAACGTGATATTGCAACATTATTCATTACACTGCACATATGTGCCGGTCAATAATACCACTGTCAGTAACATTTCATTATCTCCTATTTTAAATGAACACACTATTCTGTATATAAACACATTTTATCAATCAATTTGAATTTCTAACGCAATGCTGATACTGAAATTGTAATAGAAAGGCCTTTCGTGTTTTTTTGTGTGAGTTTTTAGACTTTTCTGTCACAATATGTAAAGGTCTCTGCATATGTAACTTTCTTGAGCTCCGTTTTTCCGTCGACAACGAAAGATTTTATTGAAGTGCTGGTTTTTTGAGCGTTTCTGGCTTTTATGTCCCACTGTTAAAAAGAAAGTATGCCAACGTTGCTTAGGATTATGTGAGAATACGTTGTGGTCTAAGAAGATCAGAATTTACATTAATATTTATTTTTTATTTTTTTTACCGGAGGGCTTATTGCACGCTAAGCCAAGATTAAACGTCAAGTATGTGATCTTGCCTGGTGCACCGAATGCATGCCTGCCACAGGACTCCACTGGGTCCTAAACTCTGCTATGTACAGACAGGGATCGTAGAGGATATGATTTTAATACCTGAAATGTTAGCGAGAAATATACTTTTGCAGAAATGAAAGGTTTGCTGACTTAAAGGGATTTAACAGTAGAATTCTGAGAAAAATATGGGAAAAAGTCTGTCCCGGGAGTTGTCCGGGAGAAGTGTCCAAAAAACGAGAGTGTCCCGGCAAATAAGAGAGAGTTGACAGGTCTGCTATTGAACCAACATGTTGTTTTTATCTGTATCTGCAATGTAGAACAGGTTGGTCAGCTACTTTAGTTTTTTTTTTAATTGTTTGGGCACATTATCTGTTTGTTTTCCCAGACTCCTTGTAGTACCAACTCATCTATACTCTCTGTGCTCCACAGCCACCCTAGCCTCTGCTCTTGGCATGCAGTATACAGTATACAGTATTCTCCTATACAGGATATAATTGTTAAACAAATATTACAGGTGGAATTAAGGTACCATTCAAAAGCAAAGTACTGTATCTGGAAATATATCTACTACATACTTCGACTTGAAGCCACTTACTTGTTGATTTTGTAGATTTCAGATCTGTGAAAAATTAAGAAACATAATAATGTATTTTAACACAGATTTTACATTTATCTACAAATTAAAATAACAAGAATCACTCTCTCACATGTTTCAAACTGAATAAATAATGTTATATAAAAATAACCAACAGATGAACCACAACATTGTAGTTTATCTAACATGTAAGGTCTCCATCATATCTTGATATACAGGGCCCTATTCACAAAACTTGCTAATGATGATTTGGAGTGCAATACACAGCTTTGAGAATCTAGCCCATTGTATTCAAGGAAAGTTTCACTTCTTTACCATTTTTCAAAAAATATATATTTTTGTTTCCCCATAATTGTTTTTCATAAGTAGTATAAATAATGTATTTCACACAGACAGCTACAACTCAATTGCATGTGTCCTACCTTTTGGTTTTTCGTCTTTAGCAAGTTTCTTCTCTGCCTCAGCTAGTTTCTCTGATTGTAGACAAAATATTATATTACTAGTACATATGGTCAGGGTTTCATTAAGTAGAAATAATGTATCTAAAAATCTAGTCATTTTGTCTTTCTAAACAATATATTTAAAACAAGTTCGTTGGGGGAAAAAGAAATGTAAACAAATTAACATGCCAAGGAATTGCTTTTGTGACCTAACAGGCAAATCAATATAAATTATACATGGCACTGATTGCCTTGTTTCACATTGTAACAGAAAACAGAACAAAAGCATACAAACAACAGTGCATAACACATGACACATGATGTTTTATTTGTCCTTTAATTACATTTTGTACATCATTTACCAATTGCCAAGATTTATTGAACATGCCTTTACAGTTACAATGGGAAGCAATTACAGAATAATTGTATCTGTTAATAGAATGACAAAGCAACACTATTGGAGGCCATTTAAGAATAAAAATGAGTCTACACAGAGTCTTCTAAGAGCACTGCACTATAGTGCTGACCTTGAGGGATTTAAAAGCTGTGAGATTACTGAATAAACACATGTTTATCTGTTTGCACATGATTGGAATCTAAGGTGAATGTCTTGGGAATTAAAATCTAATGTTTGTGTAGGTGTATGTAAATTTGTGTTTTCTTGAAAAATGTAAGAGACACAGGTCTGTACTTATGAAAGGATATTATTTATGCAAATGTTTACTCTTTTATTATCCATTCTCCGAAACACAGAGAGCCTTTCATTTAATTTTAAACAGGATAAAACAAATGGAACATCATTTCCCAATATAAAAACCAAATGGAATATCCAAAAACAAATGTTTTCTTGATACATTTTGTAAATGATCAGGTAGGAGAACATGACTATGCATGAGTACATCCATTTTATTTGCCGAATTTATAAAGTTATGCTCTTTCATAGAAATACTGACCTGTGTACACTTTTCTTTTTTAGTTTACAAAATCACTTTATATCTTAAAAAAAAAAGAGAGAGAGAGAGAGAAGAAATTACCTGTTTCTGGTGCTTCAACTAAAGGTTCTTTCATAGGGATTCACAAACAAGGAAAAAGTTATTACATAATAAATAAATAAATAAATAGATAAACGACAGCTACAGCTGTAGTAACACTCGATCTTGAAGATCCATTCTAAGATTTTTTGGACATAAAAAGTAAAAGACTTTTTCAATTAGGAACGTCTTGAACTACCTTTCTGCTTGTTTCACTTTGCATAGAATCCCATATGTGACTGACAGCTAGCCACTTTGATCTTCCTGCAAATTTGTGACCCGTGTAACAACATGATCTTGGGTCGAGTGAAGCAGAAAAATGTGTACTGCATAACCTCAAGCATGGCAAATGTGATTCGATTCAGAAGAATCAATGCAGGGATCGACTCACCAAACAAAGCACTGCCATTTGAAGTGCAGGCTGAGCGTGGCGGTTTGAATTTCACTGAAGACAAGTTGATGATCGTTGCTCGTTGATCTTCAGTGCTCCTGTACTGTAATTTTGCTTAAATCTGACTCGAGATTGAAATTAGATTCATGCTAAATTAAGGGGCAAGTGCAGTTTATAATACTGGATTCTGCCTTGTCAATACCCCGGGGGCGTAGAGTTGAGTTAAGGCTAAAGTGGGGGAGGGGCGTTGACTCACGACAGGAGTGAAATAACAAGCACTATTACTGTAATATTTTTAACATTAGCTAGATAGATTACGTTTTAGGCATGTTTAAAATTCAAAAGGCACGGCACACAGTTATGTTAAGAATGAATAAATGCAGTTAACATTTATTAAATGGTGAAATACAAAGTAAACGGTTTGCCTGAAAAAAAGGGTGCTGCATAAGTCCACTGTAATGTAATTTTAAATTTTCATAAAATATACATTAACCTTTAAAGCTGAAGTCTATTGTAAAAAAAAAAAAAAGGATTGTACCTTAACAGGAAAGCGTAATCAATCGGACTCAAGAGTCTGATCCAAAACGAAAAGTGCTTACAATTTATTCAATCAATGCACAGAGCAAGTACTGTACTGCACTGATTGTTCTACTCACCGGAAGTGTGAGATTTGAAATCTCAGGCATTAGTTGCACTTTTTTTTGTTGTTTTTTGCGCATGGTTATTTGAAACGGTGAAAAATTGACATTCAGCTAAAAGTGGGGGCGGGGCAACAGTTTATTTTTATTTTATTTAGCAGACGCCTTTATCCAAGACTTACAGAGACTAGGGTGTGTGAACTATGCATCATCTGCAGATTCACTTACAATTACATCTCACCCGAAAGACGGAGCACAAGGAGGTTAAGTGACTTGCTCAGGGTCACACAATGAGTCAGTGACTGAGGTGGGATTTGAACCGGGGACCTCCTGGTTACAAGCCCTTTTCTTTAACCACTGGACCACACAGCCTCCTAATAGTTCAAACATGGGCGTTGACTCGGCAGAATCTGGTAAGAAATGTGTTGTTGCATATAAATTGTATAACTCCAAATTGCCTTTTTGTTGGATCTGATTACTAAATAGGTCATTCTTTTGAATTGTATAAAAAATATATTTGGTATGTTTAATAATTTTAAATGGATCCTTAAAATAAAATGTGACCATTGTGGTTACAACAATGAAAACAAATATATATAATTTGATTTTAAATCATGTAATAAAGTAATGTAAAATTATATTAAGAACATACTAGCCGATGTTCAAGGTTAACAGGTTATTCATTTTATGTGTTTATATCCATCATATGTTGTTAATTGTGGAACAAAGATTTTAAACAAACTAACACAGAGCGGCTCAGACATCCTTAGCAATGAAATTGCTTTAAAACTGTGACACATCCATAAGTATGCAGTTTTATGCACAAACATTTTGGCAAAATGCAGACAAACATATAAGTATGTACTGTATGTAGGCTGAACCTTATTTGTTTATCTAAAATTTCATAGTAACAGCATGCTTATCCACATACATTTGCTGCTTTTGCTTCAGCTACTTATGGATGATATGCATTCCAAGTTTGTGGACTGTATCCATTAAAATTCCCCAAAAAAGGTGACATTAGGATGCACTGTATAGGTATAGTCGTATTCATCTCAAGTGTGAACCAAGGTGGTTGCCTTGCCATGCTGCCTCACTAGCTTTACATTTTACACGCCCAAGTGTGAAACTGAAAAACACTTTTCTGCTGCTGGTGATTCCACACTGAGAGAGGACTTCTGGACTGCATGTCCTGCTGTGTGTCAACAGTGTGTCTAGTGCCACCAGTCTCAAACATCCAATGTTCCACTGCTGCATCCTCTCTTAGTGGCCATTTATTTTTCATCAAATAAGCACACATCCGGTGCTTAATTTGTGCCGGGGCTTGCCGGAGTGCTCCCCCCGAACCTCTGGGCGTGCAGAGTCATATTCACGGTACCTCTAGTTAAAAATCTCATAAAATGCTTTCTTTTTAAATTCTCAACACAGTTGTATCAAGTTAGCAAGTTCTTGCGTATGCGCTAAAGAGACACAGTCCACTGCCACGTTTGTCGCCAACTTTAAATTACTTTACGATAAGTAAGACCACACTGGCTGCAACTCGATTGTCTCTTTTTTTATACACAAATAAGCTTACTTGATTTGAAAACGTCATGAACGATAAAAGCAACTTCTTACACTACTTGGTTTGATTAAATGAGTAGTACACAACAAAATATGAAAGCTGAACATTAATTTCAACAAAGAACAATGACAACTTTTTAATAGGCTATATATTGTAGCCTACTTCAATAGGAACATTAGCCTTCTATATTATATTAAACCAAAACAATAAAAAATAATAACAATCTGGTTCTCTTGCCTTTTTCAATGAATATCATTTAATTAACAGAGAATAAAAACATACTAAGATAAGAACTACCTAGCCTAAGTTTAATTAATCGTTTTTGTAATACTCATTGCATACACATCGCTGATAATAGTGCAGACCGTGGGTCAAACCAATGTTTGTGTTGGGGTGTGTATTTTTTTTTTAATCAATGTCATCCCTCTGGAGTTTAAACCTTTTAAATGCAAAACCATAACAAAACATGTATACAGGCTTTTTTTATTGTATTTATTATTTGTCCTGCGGTTGCCTTTAATTAATTTTTCTGCACGTACAACTACCTTGTATATGATGTAGAATACGTGAATGTAAACATCTAACACTAGTACATACAATACTCTTTCAAATAAACATGTTATGATTTTGAATGTGCGGTTCTTAAAGACGGTATTATTGTCATTGCTTGCGCCCCGGCACCTCTTTCTTTACAAATTAAGCACTGCATACATCCAGTATAATATCACGTAAACGAAGTGTTGAGGGGAAAAAAAAACCCAGCCAAAATAGTTTAACAATGGTGTACTCAATGACACAAAATAACATTATTTTAAAATAAACTCAAAATTTGCTTTTTAAACACTTTTTGTTATTTCCCCCCAGTTTCGGTAACCCATTGCAAATACAATCTGTTATCACTCCGACAGCAGAATAGCTTAACCAATAGCAGCTCAAAACACTTGGGCATCACATTTTATGTTGTTCGTGCAGGTGCACAGGGACGCAATACTAGAACACACGAGATGCTGGCTGGAAGAGATATAGGTAAAAAAAGAAAAAGTGATGTGGGAGCAAATACAGAAGTTTAAATCTGTAATAAAGTAATCGCTTGCTTTTGTTTTAGGGCATTGAAAAATTGTAGGTGCCCGACTCAGGCATGTAAGCAATTTTTTTTACATGCCCCATCGAAATTTGTACATGCCCCGGGCATGTCGGGTAATATAATTTTCGAACACTGAGAATGTTCACCATGTACCTGAATATTAAACTGATTCACAGCACTCCTACAGATGGCAAATTCCTTTAATTATTCACAATATTTATTGGATGCTTTGGGCCTAACAAGGCTCCTGTCTGGCAGTCCAGTCATCTCTACAATCAAACTGCATCCACTGCATCGAAACACTATCACCAACCAACTCCATTCAGGCCTGCTTTTTATCGTAACCCCCATGCCCCTGAAAATTAACTACTTCTTGAGGAACGCCACACATACTTATCTGGAGAGTGATGTCATAGTGTAGGTGCATACTTGAGATGAATACTAGTTTAGGTGGGCTGTGTTTTAAATGTATACTGCTGTATACTTAACCAGTGTTCTGGTAGCTGTATCACTGATGTTTACAACTTTTATTTTTAATTAGGTAGGGCTATGCATACAGTGCAGTAGGTCATGAGTATTCATTAGTTAAAGGGAGTTTAGTACAATTGAATACTGTATGTAAACAGATTTTACCTGGTTTGGCAGGAGGCACAGCTTTTTCCTGTTTTACAGCTTCATGCTCTATACAAAATTCAGAGATGAATTTTAATTAAAGTATGCCTTAATCCTTTAAATTTAGATCAATTCGTACAATTAGCACAATGAATGTATTCTTCTGTTTAACGGTTTTCCGTTTTCCATGTACTTACTTGGAGGGGGTGCTTTTGTTGGTGGTGGTGTCTTTGTTGGTGGTTGGCTTCTTGTTGGCTTGGCTATAAAAAATATTACATTTATTTTCAACAGAATACAAGTTCATTGAAAATGTCAGATGACAGAATTACACAGATGTGCATGCTCACATTACTGTATTTATGGTCGATGAAAACATTTAAAATGTGTGCAATGTACTCGCCCTGGATAAGGGCGTCTGCTAAGAAATAAATAATAATAATTAAAAAAATAACTAGGTGTTCATGTATCATAATCAGCTGGCCAAATGTTTTCTCGGCCTAAGAAACAAAAATGTGGCTGTGTGTTGTATTTCCTAAATAAGATTTCCCAATACATTTTGTCCCTAATCCTACATTGCACTGGAAGTAATCTTTTTTTTTTTTTTTAATTTAGTAAATAGCCAATTATTTTATTATTTTCTCCCAATTTGGAATATCCAATTATTTTTAGGCTCAGCTCACCACGACCACCCCCTGCGTTGTCTCGGGAGCGGTGAAGACGAACACATGCTGTCCTCCGAAGCGCGTGCCGTCAGCCGACCGCTTTTTTTCACACTGCGGACTCACAATGCAGCCACCCAAGAGCTACAGCGTCGGAGGACAGCGCAGCTCTTGGGCAGCTTACAGTTAAGCCCGCAGGCGCCCGGCCAGACTACAGGGGTCGCTGGTGCGCGGTGAGCTGAGGACACCCTGGCCTCCCTCCCCTGGGCGGCACGCGGCCCGAGGACACCCTGGCCCCCCCCGAGCGCCGCCCCCTGGAAGCTCCCGTCCTCAGTCGGCAAAGGAATAGCCTGAACTCGAACTTGCGTCGTCCAGACTATAGGGCACATCCTGCACTCCACATGGAGCG
Source organism: Acipenser ruthenus (assembly GCF_902713425.1). Taxonomy (NCBI): domain Eukaryota; kingdom Metazoa; phylum Chordata; class Actinopteri; order Acipenseriformes; family Acipenseridae; genus Acipenser; species Acipenser ruthenus. The sequence goes on from NC_081194.1 coordinate 15,892,614, forward strand.
CCTTTACTGGATGCGCCACTCGAAAGCCCCCAAAATTCTATGACATTTCTGGTTTCACCAACATGTTGGGAGCAATAGACTGCACACATGTGCCACAAACCCGTCCAGCTCATTCTGAACATCTGTATAGGAATAGGAAACACACCTAGCCTAGCGGAACGAAATGTAAACAGGTGGCTACAGACATCAGAGAAATGTCATGTATGTATTATGGCAGTCAAAATGAGTTCCTCTTTACCTTAACTGGATAAAGAAAGCAAAGCATTTGATAACAGGATGAAACATGGATTAGGAATACAAGCATTACGTAGCAATTTGAAATTATAACATTTCAAAAAGGATCTAAACAAAGAGCCAGCCTAAGAATTAGCAGCAACTGTAGCATTAGCTTTTAAAAACGGGCACAGCCCAAAACAAAAGTATGTATGTTAAATTAGACGTGCCCAATCTAGATATTATTTTTAATAAGTGAACACAAACAAATATAGAATAATCCTTCAGATAGATTCAAATATATGCAATACTACTTAGAGCAAAAGCTCCATCTAGCCTCTCTAGGTACTGCATGTAGTCATCCCTATAAGGGTATCTGAGATCTTGAATGGATTAGTAAAGGACGCCCATACCTTCAGCAGCACGAGGAAGAGGTTTGACTTCCTTCATCTTTTCTTCTGCAAATGCAAATGAAAAAAAAAGAGATCATTCAAAGGGATGACATTATGCATTTTGGTATGGAACATTTTTAAAGGAATGACACATCTGAAGCAATGATGATGATGGTGATAGAGATGCAGCCTATATATATATATATATACATATATATATATATAGGCTGCATATATATAGGCACATATATACACACAAATGCATATATACTGATGCACAATGAAAACGCAACAGTCTAAGTTTTACATCAATAGCTCATTGGGCACATACATAGTTATTTACATTTTAAATAGTGAACAGATAGGTTTGTTGATTGTTTGAGTAGTATTGTTCCTTGGGATAACAAAATACTGAGCTCAAGTCATGTGATTTCAGTGTAAGAATCTGTATAAATAGCCATTCAAAAAGACATGATTTTAATTAGCGCTGGGACGAACACAGAATTTTCATTTTCAGATATTCACTCATAATTTTTCAAGAAGTAATAAAAGCCATTATATTGCTCTGAACGCAGGCAGAGACAGCATAGCAGCAGGGGGCAGTGTGTGTGCCTTATTTAACGGCAAAACCTTACAATATGTAGCACATTAAAATAGAAATATATACCAGGAGTAAAGAATAAGCTGTGTAGGACTTGCTTTACCCCAGTGAATTAACTACAAAACAAAGGATGCCAAATAGCAGTTCAAGTTAAAAGTTGTTTTGTTTATTCCCGAAATAAATAGTACATAAAGTTGACACCGCATTTTATTTATTTATTTTTTCATTTTTTTTAATTGCCATTGCCATTGTGTGTGTGTTTTGTGTGAGATATCTGTCTTTAATTCTGGTTTTGTTTTTGCGACTTCATGTGTCTCCGATGGCGAGAAAGAGAAACACATTCATTATCATACTACTGGACCTTGTTATGTGTGTAAAGAGATATTGTCTGAAACTCTTTGAATATACGTTCTGAGCTACAAAGGTCTTGGGTTAAAAAAAAATGATTGAAATTGCAATGCTGCACAAACTATATGTTTTAAAGTGAGTATGATTATTCTGCTTTGTACGGTAAAACTGAGGTTCGCATGTTATCAAATTAACAATGTACAGGAAATTAGAATGTGTTAAAACAAAACTGGAGGTACATGAATTAACTGTATAATCGACTTGAAAACTAGAATAAGAATGAAACTCAACTAAATATACTATTTTTGAGAGTGCACTATGTTTTTATTGGTAATCCTTTTTGTATTTTATTTTACCAGTCCTAAGCTTGTGAATTTTACATTAATGTTGTGTTTAAATGGTAAGATGATCACGGTCCTAGCCTGATTGTGCACTGTTTAATTGATTCAGGAGGGAAGTTATTTGGGCTCATTGTATTCTTGGTGTCCTGAAGTGTGTACTGAGTGCTGCTACCTGTAGGGGAGCAGGAGCTTTTCAATGCACCATCCTCTGTACAATAGAGGGTTTTGTGGTGATTGGCTGGTCATGTAGGCAAAAAGCTTAGTCAATGAAATGGCGCCATTCAGGTAAGGGGGAACAGGTGGTGCTGTGCTTGGCTGCCTAGGGCCATTCCAGCTATAAGTGCGTGTGTGTCCCCTCAAGATATCAGGACCTTAGCCATTGGGGTGGATAGTAATTGGTGCTTTTTAATTGTAGTAATTTACAGGAGACTGCTACTATTATTGCTAGTGATTGGTGCTACCTGTTTGAAATACTATGTGTTGTAATTAATGATTATTGATATCTGTTGAAATGTGATTTAATGATTATTGATATCTGTTGAAATGCGATTTAATGATTATTGATATCTACTGAAATGTGATTTAATGATTTATTTATATCTATTCAGTTTCTGGTAATACAATAAATAGTATGTTTTTCTTTGGGGAACAGGGTGGGCTGTGCTCACCCCCCCCCCCCCCCCCCCTTTACACTAACATGCAAATGAGGCCACACCCAGAAAGTTATGCCAACCACTGGCAGCAATGCAGACGGTAAAGGACAGGACAAAGCATGTCACCCAAATCCCATTGAAATGTTCAAAAAGAAAACAAGGATGTATTTTTCAGTAGAAAACCAATTAGTGAAATAAAGCCCTTAGGAAAGATGTCTGAAGCGTTTGGCTGTTTCATCATCAACAAGCTCAAATGAGCATCTGCCCAAAGACATTGTTTCCCTTTTTATACTGCAATGTTTGTTTTCATACAATCCTTGTCAGAGTTGTTTATTTGTGTGATTCAGCCTGAGGTAAAAGCGAGTAACTAGAAGCAATGAGAGTTTGAGCCACTTAGCAGCAAAACAGCGCCTACAAACAACCTTGAGACTGCGTCTTTAGAATTGTACTTTCCCCAAATGTGTGTTTTATAAAGAATTCCCTTTTTATATAAACCGATTCATCAACATGTTCCATTATTCCGCCATACAGAATACATTTATTTTTGCACAACAAAATAGAAGCAGATTCACCAGGACAAAGCATGCCTCTGTTCTAATTTATTTTTGGAAACTTATTAAAGAAATCAGCATAATCACTTTGCGAATGCTTCAACATTTTTTCTAAATATCTTTTTGTTCAATTGATGCAGTATTTTTCTCCCTTAATTTCCTTAAATGAATGCTAACCAAGGTTTTAAAAATAAATGTTCTTCCCTTTTATGAGCTCTAGCAGTAATCCTGTTTTCTTCTTTTGAAGATCTTTGGTTCTTTGCTTGCATTTTCTACTTTAACAATTGCACACTTACATATATTGTGTAAAAAGATGTACACATGAATTACATTGTAACTATGCATAATAACATTGTAATTATGTGTAAGTACACATGTATTTACTAAGTAACTATTATGTAAATGCACAGTAATTAGAGACACTTAAGTGTTACCAAAAAAATCAAGAAAACAAAGAAAAACCTTCAAGCTCAGAAGAATACATTAGAATACATATATCACTATAATGCTGTTAAGAATAAAACACCATTTTGGGGAAACGTAAATGTTGACTCTGATGACATATGTGCACTAAGCAACACTAGCACGGTAGTACATACAGTAGTACATACAGTAGTACATACTTGATGATTTTCCTCTGGCTTTTTTGACTGAAAACAAAAGAAACACTTTAGATTTACTGAATTTATTTTTGAAAGTGTCACTAATTCATTATAAAAGATACAATTATAACATGTAAAGCTATTGTACAAATCTGCAGTTTCACTACTGTACATTAGAGGTACACATTTTTTTCTTTTTCTTTTTAAGACACCCTTAAATATATTGAGGGCCGAAAATGTAAAAATCTGTGGCACAAACACGACTTTTCATCTACAAAGTAATAAAATAAATCAGTCTGGTATAACACACAAGCTGTCTTACCTGTCTGAGCAGACTTTTCATCTTTTGCAGCTTCAGGCTCTGTTTGGGAAACATACATTGTGGAAACGACGTTCAGCTTTTAGCCTCTGAACAAGACTTACCTGTAGAAAGCACTAAAAATAAGCCATGACAGTCGTCTCTAACAATTGCAGTACTACCAATACTACTGCTCGGACAATGGTTATGGAATAAACCAAGAATTAAATTCAATGTAATATCATTTAATTACACCCTATTCACACATGCAATTTTATGTAGTTCATAATTAATTACAACATATGTAAGTAAATTCTTCTTTTGCACTCAAGAACCTCAAATTATGAATTTCTGCACGTTATGAACTAACTGCTTGCAGTTGCAAATTCTGACATCTCTACAATGAAGACTTATTTGTACCCATGGTCAAGGGGTCCTCCCCATCCTGTGCTGCTTACTGAAGGAATATATTACAAGTTAAGCAATAACATGACTGTAAACCTCAGTCACGTGACTCTAAGCCTTGTTTTACCCAAGAGACATAATGCGTTTTAATACTAGGGGCCCTATTTTGCAAATATGTGCGCAGCAGCTAATCGCTAGAGCAAAAATGACTGCGTTTGCGAAGCGCTGCGATAGAGCACGAAAACGTGATTTAGAAGTCTCATGCGTGGGCTAACGCACATCAAATAGCGAATCATGCGCCCAGCCAATCAAAGCACAGTGGGGGAAGTAAGGTTACACCAATAGGGATTCAACACTCCGTCTCTTTATATAAGTAGGCTTCCATTTAGATGTACTGTAGTTGGTTTTATTGGCACAGTACTAAATTTTCAACAGAAGTAGTATTTTAATTCAGAACGATGTGATTCTGAAAATATCACTTGCCAAAAGAGACGACTGGACACGTGAACTGTAATACAGTACATACTTTTAAATCTGGTACGTATTGTAGGAGTATGTGCAATTCCCCATTAACGACACAACAGCAAAATGAAATCAAAATGTTACCCATGCACAGAACTGCTTAAAACGTAAAAGGCAATGTAAATTTAGCAAAAGATTTAAAAATAACAACAACAGCAGTTTCCAGAATTAAAACAGTATCCAAAGTCAGTATATAAAATTGCAGAATATAGTGGTCGATAAGGCCCTAATGTCACAGTTCACTTGCAGATGAAAATGCACAAAAGCAACGAATGATCACAGATTTATTTTTTAAAATGCATCACAGTATCTAAAACTGTTTAATGATTAACTTTTACATTACCGTGCCTTGTCTCGTTCGCTTTGTTTTTAGACAAAGTGCTGTGGTGGAGTGCACAATAAAGACTGATTTGCCATACCAGAAAAAAAAAAAAAAACACGGGCTGCGACGGTTAAACAGGTCAATTAGCATATGACGGGTAAGTGCATTCATTTGTTACATATATAATGGGGATTGATTTTATTCTTAATACAAGGACGGCAAAACGCAACTGACGTGTATCTGAGTGTCGTATATCCGAGTGCTGACTGTAAATGCTTTCCTGTTAAATATACATACTGATGGTATGCATTTGTGTCTTATACAACAACAACAATATACATACCGGTATATTTAATCTGACTGTTTATCTTCAAATGTCTACTTTGTGTGATTTGTGAATTTAATCACATCTCTCTCACTTTCTCTCTGCATCACTGACCTCAACTATCAGGCTGTGTTCTTGCTCCCAGTGTCTATTCATCTCTGCCTGTCTGTGATAAAAGCATTATTAGTTCAATTGTTACCTTTTCCCTGAGGAACAGCTGCAGGTTTTGCTTTCTCCTTTTCATGTTCTGCAAAAATGAATATTGCATAAGTTCACAGCTGAATAAACTTAATACACAGCATTAAAGCCTCACAGCACTGTAAGTGCTTCCAATGCAGTCTAATGTGTATTTATTTTATATAAAACTGTATGACGAAGATGTTAAAACAATCTGTAAAACATCAATACGGTATTTAAATATAGCTGCCACTTGAAGTTTAATATGGTAAAAACATAGCAAAGTCTAGTAAATAGTGGAAACGTGGTAGTGCATAGGCAAGCGCAGTGAATCACAGAGAGGTGTGGTAGAAAACAAAACACACTCAGTATACACATGTATTACAACCATGCCGATAACATTTGAGTGTGAGATACTGAGTCCTACTCAAAGACTGTGTTTTGATGGAAACAACCTGACTTACTTGATTCTTTGTGTTCTTTGGTTTTCAATGCTTTGGCTGTATAATAAAAAATATGATCATTTAATACTGTCACAGCAAAAAATAAATAAATAAATAAACAATTATAATAATATAACAAAAAAATAAATAAAAGCTTTGTTTAAATGCATGATTGCCACATGAACAATCAACTGCAAAACACGCAAACCTGACACCTGCATGTTTTAAGGATTATGGGGACATTCCTAAATAACATGCATGATCAGGATTTAAGATTGAATCGATTTCTACAGGTCCCAGGTTAACGAAAACAAGTTATCCTTAGCATCAATTTTGAGTAGTATACTTAATTATAATTTTTTTATATATATATATATATATATATATATATATATATATATATATATATATATATATACAGACTTGCTCAAATTTGTTGGTACCCCTCCACAAAAAACGAAGAATGCACAATTTTCTCTGAAATAACTTGAAACTGACAAAAGCAATTGGCATCCACCATTGTTTATTCCATATTTAATAGAAATCAGACTTTGCTTTTGATTTTTTATTCAACATAATATTGTAAATAAGAAAACAATGGACAAAAATGATGGGACCGCTAACCTAATATTTTGTTGTACAACTTTTAGAGGCAATCACTGCAATCAAACGTTTTCTGTAGCTCTCAATGAGACTTCTGCACCTGTTAACAGGTAGTTTGGCCCACTCTTCCTGAGCAAACTGCTCCAGCTGTCTCAGGTTTGATGGGTGCCTTCTCCAGACTGCAAGTTTCAGCTCTTTCCATAGATGTTCGATAGGATTCAGATCAGGACTCATAGAAGGCCACTTCAGAATAGTCCAATGTTTTGTTCTTATCCATTCTTGGGTGCTTTTAGCTGTGTGTTTTTGGTCATTATCCTTTTGGAGGACCCATGACCTGCGACTGAGACAGAGCTTTCTGACACTGGGCAGTACATTTCGCTCCAGAATGCCTTGATAGTCTTGAGATTTCATTGTGCCCTGCACAGATTCAAGGCACCCTGTGCCAGGCGCAGCAAAGCAGCCCCAAAACATAACCGAGCCTCCTCCATGTTTCACTGTAGGTATGGTGTTCATTTCTTTGAAAGCTTCATTTCTTCGTCTGTGAACATAGAGCTGATATGACTTGCCAAAAAGCTCCAGTTTTGACTCATCTGTCCAAAGGACATTCTCCCAGAAGGATTGTGGCTTGTCAATATGCATTTTAGCAAATTCCAGTCTGGCTTTTTTATGTTTTTCTTTCAAAAGTGGAGTCCTCCTGGGTCTTCTTCCATGGAGCCCACTTTCGCTCAAAAAGCGACAGATGGTGCGATCAGAAACTGACGTACCTTCACCTTGGAGTTCAGCTTGTATCTCTTTGGCAGTTATCCTTGGTTGTTTTTCTACCATTCGCACTATCCTTCTGTTCACTCTGGGGTCGATTTTCCTCTTGCGGCCGCGCCCAGGGAGGTTGGTTACAGTTCCATGGACCTTAAACTTCTTAATAATATTTGCAACTGTTGTCACAGGAACATCAAGCTGCTTGGAGATGGTCTTATAGCCTTTACCTTTACCATGCTTGTCTATTATTTTCTTTCTGATCTCCTCAGACAACTCTCTCCTTTGCTTTCTTTGGTCCATGTTCAGTGTGGTGCACACAATGGTACCAAACAGCACAGTGACTACTTTTCTCCATTTAAATAGGCTGAATGACTGATTACAAGATTGGAGACATGTGTGATACTAATTAAAGAAACTAATTAGTTTGAAATATCACTATAATCCAATTATTTATTATCTTTTCTAAGGGGTACCAACAAATGTGTCCAGGCCATTTTAGAATATCTTTGTAGAATAAGCAATAATTAATCTCTTTTCACAGCTTCTTTGCTTTATTCTATGACATACCAAAGGCATGCAAGTATACATGATAAAATAGCTTTTAATTTCATCACTTTTCAGGAGGAATGAAGCATTATTTCAATGAGCTGTAAGGGTACCAACAAATTTGAGCACGTCTGTATATATATATATATATAAACAGTCAAGTGATCTTGTATGATTTAACTTTTTTTGTAAATAGCATTTTCCACTTTCTGCTTCCTGTAACTGTTAAACTTGCAGTGTATGTGTTATGTCCTTTAAACTGCAGTTCTGGACTGTACTATTTTATGTATTGGTCATACCTGGTTCTGCAGCTTTTGAAGACTTTACTTCCTTCTTTGTCTGTGGTGCTGCGAGACAAAGAGAAGATCAACTTGCAGTGTCATTATATATTTACAGTAAAAGCTGAAAACACAATATTTGTCAATGCTCCAATAATGCTCATATCAACTATATGACGAAGATATTTGTGTAATCTGTAAAACATCAATACGGTATTTAAATATAGCTGCCACTTACAGTTTAATATGGTAAAAACATAGCAAAGTGTAGTAAGCATAATGAAGCGTGGTAATGCATAGGCAAGCGCAGTGAATCACAGAGAGGTGTGGTAGAAAACAAAACACACACAGTATAGACATGTAAGCACGGGAAAGCTTAAAAAAAACCAAAAAACCTTTTAATGCTTTGGTGTGTCCATATGGTTATTTAGATCAACATTGTATGTCCAGTTTGAAAAGGCCCACCCTGAAAACCCTTTGAGCTATAACTGCTCACCAATGGCCATTTTCCTGAATTAGGACTCAACTAAAAAAAAAAAAACAAAGCAAAACAAAAAAAAAAAACAGACAGATTTGAAATTGTCTTTTAAGTGATGTAACTGTGATAAAAGCATATTCTTCTGTTCAGTGCTGTTTGACCTTTTAAAGAAGCTTTTCTACCAAATACATAATTCACCCATTTTTTTTTTGCCCTTTTAATTTGTTTCAAAGGGTCAGTTTATGTAAACCTTTTTAGTTTTATTTTCATGTCACATTTAGAGTTTACAACCATGCCTATAACATTTGAGTGTGAGACACTGGAGTCCTACTCAGAGACTGTGTTTTAAAGGAGTGTTTTGATTGATTAAAGAATATGGTATTTATGAAAGTGTTCTAGAACTGTTCTGTAGGTCTCTTCAACAGGGTTCAGTTAAGTATATACACTTTATGTATACATACACACACACACACACTCTCTCTCTCTCTCTCTATATATATATACACACACACACACACATATATATATATATATATATATATATATATATATATATATATATATATATATATATACTGTATATATATGAACTTCCAATCGCAACTATAATCCAAGAGTAGCAACCTTATAACTTTTTCTTTGTTGCATCCTTTTTGGGGTTATTATTATTATTTTTATTTCTTAGCAGACACCCTTATCCACGGCGACTTACAATTGTTAATATTTTACAATCTTTAATTGTTACAATTGTTGGGTTGCACAATGAATAAACAACCTGACTTACTTGATTCTCTGTGTCCTTCAGGTTTCAATGCTTTGGCTGTATTATAACAAAAATATGACATTTAATACTGTCACAGCAACAGACAAAAAAGTTTTTAGGATGAAGGGGATTGTAACATGCATGATCAGGATTTAAGATTGAATCGATTTCTACAGGTCCCAGGTTAACTAAAACAAGTTATCCTTAGCATCAATTTTGAGTAGTATACTTAATAATTATAATTTTTATATATATATATATATATATATATATATATATATATATATATATATATATATATATATATATATATATATATACACACAGTACTGTGCAAAAGTTTTAGGCAGGTGTGAAAAAATGCTGTAAAGTAAGAATGCTTTCAAAAATAGACATGTTAATAGTTTATATTTATCAATTAACAAAATGCAAAGTGAGTGAACAGAAGAAAAATCTACATCAAATCCATATTTGGTGTGACCACCCTTTGCCTTCAAAACAGCATCAATTCTTCTAGGTACACTTGCACACAGTTTTTGAAGGAACTCGGCAGGTAGGTTTGCCCAAACATCTTGGAGAACTAACCACAGTTCTTCTGTGGATTTACGTAGCCTCAGTTGCTTCTCTCTCTTCATGTAATCCCAGACAGACTCGATGATGTTGAGATCAGGGCTCTGTGGGGGCCATACCATCACTTCCAGGAATCCTTGTTCTTCTTTACGCTGAAGATAGTTCTTAATGACTTTCGCTGTATGTTTGGGGTCGTTGTCATGCTGCAGAATAAATTTGGGGCCAATCAGATGCCTCCCTGATGGTATTGCATGATGGATAAGTATCTGCCTGTACTTCTCAGGATTGAGGAGACCATTAATTCTGACCAAATCCCCAACTCCATTTGCAGAAATGCAGCCCCAAACATGCAAGGAACCTCCACCATGCTTCACTGTTGCCTGCAGACACTCATTCGTGTACCGCTCTCCAGCCCTTCGGCGAACACACTGCCTTCTGCTACAGCCAAATATTTCAAATTTTGACTCATCAGTCCAGAGCACCTGCTGCCATTTTTCTGCACCCCAGTTCCTGTGTTTTCGTGCATAGTTGAGTCGCTTGGCCTTGTTTCCACGTCGGAGGTATGGCTTTTTGGCCGCAAGTCTTCCATGAAGGCCACTTCTGACCAGACTTCTCCGGACAGTAGATGGGTGTACCAGGGTCCCACTGTTTTCTGCCAATTCTGAGCTGATGGCACTGCTGAACATCTTCCGATTGCGAAGGGAACTAAGCATGATGTGTCTTTCATCTGCTGCAGTAAGTTTCCTTGGCCGACCACTGCGTCTATGATCCTCAGCGTTGCCCGTTTCTTTGTGCTTCTTCAAAAGAGCTTGGACAGCACATCTGGAAACCCCTGTCTGCCTTGAAATTTCTGCCTGGGAGAGACCTTGCTGATGCAGTATAACTACCTTGTGTCTTGTTGCTGTGCTCAGTCTTGCCATGGTGTATGACTTTTGACAGTAAACTGTCTTCAGCAACCTCACCTTGTTAGCTGAGTTTGGCTGTTCCTCACCCAGTTTTATTCCTCCTACACAGCTGTTTCTGTTTCAGTTAATGATTGTGTTTCAACCTACATATTGAATTGATGATCATTAGCACCTGTTTGGTATAATTGTTTAATCATACACCGGACTATATGCCTACAAAATCCCTGACTTTGTGCAAGTGTACCTAGAAGAATTGATGCTGTTTTGAAGGCAAAGGGTGGTCACACCAAATATGGATTTGATTTAGATTTTTCTTCTGTTCACTCACGTTGCATTTAGTTAATTGATAAACATAAGCTATTAACATGTCTATTTTTGAAAGCATTCTTATATCAATTGAACTTGTATGATTGACGTTTTTTTGTAAATAGCATTTTCCACTTTCTGCTTCCTGTAACTGTTAAACTTGCAGTGTATGTGTTATGACCTTTAAACTGCAGTTCTGGACTGTACTATTTTATGTATTGGTCATACCTGGTTCTGCAGCTTTTGAAGACTTTACTTCCTTCTTTGTCTGTGGTGCTGCGAGACAAAGAGAAGATCAACTTGCAGTGTCATTATATATTTACAGTAAAAGCTGAAAACACAATATTTGTCAATGCTCCAATAATGCTCATATCAACTATATGACGAAGATATTTGTGTAATCTGTAAAACATCAATATGGTATTTAAATATAGCTGCCACTTACAGTTTAATATGGTAAAAACATAGCAAAGTGTAGTAAGCATAATGAAGCGTGGTAATGCATAGGCAAGCGCAGTGAATCACAGAGAGGTGTGGTAGAAAACAAAACACACACAGTATAGACATGTAAGCACGGGAAAGCTTAAAAAAAACCAAAAAAACCTTTTAATGCTTTGGTGTGTCCATATGGTTATTTAGATCAACATTGTATGTCCAGTTTGAAAAGGCCCACCCTGAAAACCCTTTGAGCTATAACTGCTCACCAATGGCCATTTTCCTGAATTAGGACTCAACTAAAAAAAAAAAAAAAAACAAACAAAAAAAAAAAACAGAAAGATTTGAAATTGTCTTTTAAGTGATGTAACTGTGATAAAAGCATATTCTTCTGTTCAGTGCTGTTTGACCTTTTAAAGAAGCTTTTCTACCAAATACATAATTCACCCATTTTTTTTTTGCCCTTTTAATTTGTTTCAAAGGGTCAGTTTATGTAAACCTTTTTAGTTTTATTTTCATGTCACATTTAGAGTTTACAACCATGCCTATAACATTTGAGTGTGAGACACTGGAGTCCTACTCAGAGACTGTGTTTTAAAGGAGTGTTTTGATTGATTAAAGAATATGGTATTTATGAAAGTGTTCTAGAACTGTTCTGTAGGTCTCTTCAACAGGGTTCAGTTAAGTATATACACTTTATGTATACATACACACACACACACTCTCTCTCTCTCTCTCTATATATATACACACACACATCATATATATATATATATATATACTGTATATATATGAACTTCCAATCGCAACTATAATCCAAGAGTAGCAACCTTATAACTTTTTCTTTGTTGCATCCTTTTTGGGGTTATTATTATTATTTTTATTTCTTAGCAGACGCCCTTATCCACGGCGACTTACAATTGTTAATATTTTACAATCTTTAATTGTTACAATTGTTGGGTTGCACATTGAATAAACAACCTGACTTACTTGATTCTCTGTGTCCTTCAGGTTTCAATGCTTTGGCTGTATTATAACAAAAATATGACATTTAATACTGTCACAGCAACAGACAAAAAAGTTTTTAGGATGAAGGGGATTGTAACATGAATGATCAGGATTTAAGATTGAATCAATTTCTACAGGTCCCAGGTTAACTAAAACAAGTTATCCTTAGCATCAATTTTGAGTAGTATACTTAATAATTATAATTTATATATATATATATATATATATATATATATATATATATATATATATATATATATATATATATATATATACACACAGTACTGTGCAAAAGTTTTAGGCAGGTGTGAAAAAATGCTGTAAAGTAAGAATGCTTTCAAAAATAGACATGTTAATAGTTTATATTTATCAATTAACAAAATGCAAAGTGAATGAACAGAAGAAAAATCTACATCAAATCAATATTTGGTGTGACCACCCTTTGCCTTCAAAACAGTATCAATTCTTCTAGGTACACTTGCACACAGTTTTTGAAGGAACTCGGCAGGTAGGTTGGCCCAAACATCTTGGAGAACTAACCACAGTTCTTCTGTGGATTTAGGCAGCCTCAGTTGCTTCTCTCTCTTCATGTAATCCCAGACAGACTCAATGATGTTGAGATCAGGGCTCTGTGGGGGCCATACCATCACTTCCAGGACTCCTTGTTCTTCTTTACGCTGAAGATAGTTCTTAATGACTTTTGCTGTATGTTTGGGGTCGTTGTCATGCTGCAGAATAAATTTGGGGCCAATCAGATGCCTCCCTGATGGTATTGCATGATGGATAAGTATCTGCCTGTACTTCTCAGGATTGAGGAGACCATTAATTCTGACCAAATCCCCAACTCCATTTGCAGAAATGCAGCCCCAAACTTGCAAGGAACCTCCACCATGCTTCACTGTTGCCTGCAGACACTCATTCGTGTACCGCTCTCCAGCCCTTCGGTGAACAAACTGCCTTCTGCTACAGCCAAATATTTCAAATTTTGACTCATCAGTCCAGAGCACCTGCTGCCATTTTTCTGCACCCCAGTTCCTGTGTTTTCGTGCATAGTTGAGTCGCTTGGCCTTGTTTCCACGTCGGAGGTATGGCTTTTTGGCCGCAAGTATTCCATGAAGGCCACTTCTGACCAGACTTCTCCGGACAGTAGATGGGTGTACCAGGGTCCCACTGTTTTCTGCCAATTCTGAGCTGATGGCACTGCTGAACATCTTCCGATTGCGAAGGGAACTAAGCATGATGTGTCTTTCATCTGCTGCAGTAAGTTTCCTTGGCCGACCACTGCGTCTATGATCCTCAGCGTTGCCCGTTTCTTTGTGCTTCTTCAAAAGAGCTTGGACAGCACATCTGGAAACCCCTGTCTGCCTTGAAATTTCTGCCTGGGAGAGACCTTGCTGATGCAGTATAACTACCTTGTGTCTTGTTGCTGTGCTCAGTCTTGCCATGGTGTATGACTTTTGACAGTAAACTGTCTTCAGCAACCTCACCTTGTTAGCTGAGTTTGGCTGTTCCTCACCCAGTTTTATTCCTCCTACACAGCTGTTTCTGTTTCAGTTAATGATTGTGTTTCAACCTACATATTGAATTGATGATCATTAGCACCTGTTTGGTATAATTGTTTAAACCTGACTATATGCCTACAAAATCCCTGACTTTGTGCAAGTGTACCTAGAAGAATTGATGCTGTTTTGAAGGCAAAGGGTGGTCACACCAAATTTGGATTTGATTTAGATTTTTCTTCTGTTCACTCACTTTGCATTTAGTTAATTGATAAACATAATCTATTAACATGTCTATTTTTGAAAGCATTCTTATATCAATTGAACTTGTACGATTGACGTTTTTTTGTAAATAGCATTTTCCACTTTCTGCTTCCTGTAACTGTTAAACTTGCAGTGTATGTGTTATGACCTTTAAACTGCAGTTCTGGACTGTACTATTTTATGTATTGGTCATACCTGGTTCTGCAGCTTTTGAAGACTTTACTTCCTTCTTTGTCTGTGGTGCTGCGAGACAAAGAGAAGATCAACTTGCAGTGTCATTATATATTTACAGTAAAAGCTGAAAACACAATATTTGTCAATGCTCCAATAATGCTCATATCAACTATATGACGAAGATATTTGTGTAATCTGTAAAACATCAATATGGTATTTAAATATAGCTGCCACTTACAGTTTAATATGGTAAAAACATAGCAAAGTGTAGTAAGCATAATGAAGCGTGGTAATGCATAGGCAAGCGCAGTGAATCACAGAGAGGTGTGGTAGAAAACAAAACACACACAGTATAGACATGTAAGCACGGGAAAGCTTAAAAAAAACCAAAAAAACCTTTTAATGCTTTGGTGTGTCCATATGGTTATTTAGATCAACATTGTATGTCCAGTTTGAAAAGGCCCACCCTGAAAACCCTTTGAGCTATAACTGCTCACCAATGGCCATTTTCCTGAATTAGGACACAACTAAAAAAAAAAAAACAAAGCAAAACAAAAAAAAAAAACAGACAGATTTGAAATTGTCTTTTAAGTGATGTAACTGTGATAAAAGCATATTCTTCTGTTCAGTGCTGTTTGACCTTTTAAAGAAGCTTTTCTACCAAATACATAATTCACCCATTTTTTTTTGCCCTTTTAATTTGTTTCAAAGGGTCAGTTTATGTAAACCTTTTTAGTTTTATTTTCATGTCACATTTAGAGTTTACAACCATGCCTATAACATTTGAGTGTGAGACACTGGAGTCCTACTCAGAGACTGTGTTTTAAAGGAGTGTTTTGATTGATTAAAGAATATGGTATTTATGAAAGTGTTCTAGAACTGTTCTGTAGGTCTCTTCAACAGGGTTCAGTTAAGTATATACACTTTATGTATACATACACACACACACACTCTCTCTCTCTCTCTCTCTATATATATACACACACACATCATATATATATATATATATATACTGTATATATATGAACTTCCAATCGCAACTATAATCCAAGAGTAGCAACCTTATAACTTTTTCTTTGTTGCATCCTTTTTGGGGTTATTATTATTATTTTTATTTCTTAGCAGACGCCCTTATCCACGGCGACTTACAATTGTTAATATTTTACAATCTTTAATTGTTACAATTGTTGGGTTGCACAATGAATAAACAACCTGACTTACTTGATTCTCTGTGTCCTTCAGGTTTCAATGTTTTGGCTGTATTATAACAAAAATATGACATTTAATACTGTCACAGCAACAGACAAAAAAGTTTTTAGGATGAAGGGGATTGTAACATGCATGATCAGGATTTAAGATTGAATCAATTTCTACAGGTCCCAGGTTAACTAAAACAAGTTATCCTTAGCATCAATTTTGAGTAGTATACTTAATTATAATCTCTCTCTCTCTCTCTCTCTCTCTCTCTCTCTCTCTCTCTCTCTCTCTCTCTCTCTCTCTCTCTCTCTCTCTCTCTCTCTCTCTCTCCCTCCCTCCCTCCATATATATATAACTGAACAGTCAATTGATCTTGTATGATTGAGGTTTTTTTGTAAATAACATTTTCCAGTTTCTGCTTCCTGTAACTGTTAAACTTGCAGTGTATGTGTTATGACCTTTAAACTGCAGTTCTGGACTGTACTATTTTATGTATTGGTCATACCTGGTTCTGCAGCTTTTGAAGACTTTACTTCCTTCTTTGTCTGTGGTGCTGCGAGACAAAGAGAAGATCAACTTGCAGTGTCATTATATATTTACAGTAAAAGCTGAAAACACAATATTTGTCAATGCTCCAATAATGCTCATATTATCTTAATCAGCCAAAGGTTTTCAGAACGGTCTACAAAGGTTAATCAATACAAAGTACTTACACTACTATACTGTAGGTAATATTATCCAGTATCAGAAAAAGTTAAAGAAAAAAAGTTTCCTCTCTAAAAATAATCTATTGCCATCCTTGTGATGTGACCAAGTGTGACACATAAAATATTTAAGCATTTATCAATGTTTTCAGACTGTAAACCCCAAAAGACAAACAGCCATTCGTTTTCTATTGACTGCATGGCATCGAGTGATATAAACCCCTTAATATATTCTCTTTAATCTGGACAGTGATTGTTTTGAATGGTTTATTATGCTGGATTCTGAAAATCTTACCTTTCTTTGTTGGTGCTGGACTGGCTTTTTGCTTTGCAACTTCAGGCTCTGTAAAATACATATTGTGATTTTACTATAAAGATGATATCAATGTGTTCTAAACACGTATCACAATAGTAATAGTAAAAAGCCCATGTTGTATAAGTATGGGATAACACGCGACAGAGCGTGGGTTGTGCTGCATAATAAAACGGAATGTTCGGATTCTGCACGCTGATTGGCTGCTGAGGGGTTTTAAACCGTGCATAAAAAATACTTAAAACGCGGGTACACTCAGCCGACAACGTGCTAGATCCGGGGGAAGGGCGAAATTTCCACACTATGCCTTTAAACCGTATTAGTTGCATTTAAGCCGGCTTAAAAGTGCTAAATACGGTTAGCGTCCACACTACGCAGCATTTAATACCGTACTCGAGAACCGGACTCGAGACCACCTCAGGAGGTAGTTTCGAGTCCGGTTCTAATTAGATCGCATCAGGTAGTGCGGTTTATCAGAAGTGTGGACGCTGTAACACCAAACTACATTTTTTTTTTGTGTATCCTCCAATATCCCAAAATGCTTTGTGCTATGTTTGGCAAAATACCCAGAGCAGGCGCCTGAAGGACTTGCTATCAGTGTACACGCCGCACTAGGTATTCATTTTTATGCTTCAGAACTAGTGGGGAAAATAACAAAAACACAACGTTAAATTAGGCGACTGCAAAAATGAAATGCAAGTTAAAAGTATGATCGGGGATGAACAAATTACGTAATTTGTCAACTTTGTTTGAAATAACATTAAGAGGACCATAATTAGGCTCGGGCAAGATATGAAGGTAAAAACAAAGATTGTTTTGTAATAACAGCTTTTTCTGAGTTTAATTAGACAGAATCAGCTGAATTTGTTTAAAGGGACTTCATCTGATTAAAAATAAAACCTGAAAACGTCAAGCCCTACTTGTGTGTGTGTGTGTGTGTTCGGATTTACTTTTTCCACAAAACTTGAGAAAGATATGTACAACATATCGAAACGATGGGCAGCTGGCTCTGAGCTATATATATATATATATATATATATATATATATATATATATATATATATATATATATATAGGCCTACTGCTTTTAATAAGCACAGTAGAGTAGTAATAAAAAAAACTATACTCAGGCTCTCCGTTGTGAGTTTAATACGTTGTGTATTGATCATTTATTAATCGAACTGTAATTTGACAAAAAATATTTTTGCACGGTTTAAAACCCCTCAGCAGCCAATCAGCGTGCAGCATCCGAACATCCCGTTTTATAGCAGGTGGTAAGACCATTCTTATTGCATGTCCCAGGTGCATTGTGAGGCATGATGGAAAGGTTTTCATATTACTGAGACCTGCTTGGAACATGTGTCTGATCTACAATGGACTGAACCGACAACTGATATGAAAGAGAAGAGAACCAGTACTGTACATCCCATGTAATAAAATGGCAGGCTTATTTCACAACAGCACTCCATGCAGCAAACTGAAGCACTACGGCCCAGCACAGCAGTATTGCCCTCAATTGCTTCAAGTTTTTGTTGGTGGTGGTTAATTTGAAAGCTCACTTTCTGAAGAAAACTTTTTTGTTAAATATGTAAAATGTAACATTTGCACAGTGTGATACTAATGTCAGAGTTTGGCTCAGGGGTACAATGTCATCATAAACTGAGAGGAACCAATCACCAACCCGGACTAAGTGAGTATGCTATTACGTTCTCTGCAGAACTCCAACTGAGGCACATTGAAAGACTTTTGATATGCTTGCTTTCGTTGGATTTAAGTATACATTTGGATTTAGAAGAAAAGTAATGTCATGTATCCGCAGCGTGTAACAGATCTTAACAAAAGAATAATGCTTTGATTTCAAATTATTTTGAAGCTCATACATTGGATTTTGACACCACATCATATTTAGCATAAGAGCAAATTCATAATTTGACCCAAAAATGGATGCAGAAACAGGGGATATCCAAGCATAGCTATTTTGGCTCAAACAGCAATAGCTACTAGTATCTAAATGAGGAAAAAAACCCTTTTCACACATCATACTTGCTGTTTTGGTTTTTTCCTTTTCAGCTGTAGAATAAAGTAAAACAAATAGTGTGTTATTACAATTTCATTTTACTTGAGGTATGCAGTGAATAAATCAAATATTGTACAAAAAACAACTGCACAGGGCCATCGCCTGTTTTTTTTATTTTTTTTATTTAACTATTGGCATACACTTTTTACCCTTTCAAATAAGCAAGTTACAAGCTTACCAGTGCCATTGATCAATATATATATATTACTTAGGGATGATTGTTATTGTTTTCGGTATTTTTTGAACAGCTCTGGATACTGACTGAAGTAAACTGAAGCCTCATTCAACACTGAACTTGAATACTGGAAGCAGTTTTATCAGACAGGTATGTTTACGTAAATTTAAAGCAAATTTGACTGTGTTAATGTAAATATATGGTATTTGTATTGATTTGGTTATTATCAAACAAACAAACAAATCCTTGCATGTTTTTTACCCCTCCCCAAATGTAAAACAAAAAAAGCTCTGACAAGGCCGGCCCTAGTCTGCTTTTCGTTCATACATATGTAAAGGCCGGCTCTGGTCCCGGATTGCAGGCCCTGTAATCCTGTAACAGAGGCCTAAATCTAGGCAAGCCCAGGGCTCGCATTTCTTTTTTGGAGCGTTCACATATGAGAAAAGGTGGCCTTGAAGTGGCCCAGAGCTGCCTTAAATCACCACCACTTATAGGCGTATAACAACCTAGTGGAGGCTGCTCTGGCATTCTGCAAGGTGCCCACAACCGCATCACAGAGCCCTGGGGCTGTCCAGCGGTCCCATTCAGGGGCTAGACCCATAACTGCAACCTGCCGGTTCCGGGTGCCAAAGGTGACTGAGGAGATCTAGGCAGAGCGGGATCTCCCAGGGCTGGCCTTGAAGGAGCTGGCACAAGGTTGCAAACCAGATTATTATTATTATTATTTATTTCTTAGCAGACGCCCTTATCCAGGGCGACTTACAATTGTTACAAGATATCACATTATACATTATTTCACATTATACAGATATCACATTATTTTTACATCCAATTACCCATTTATACAGTTGGGTTTTTACTGGAGCAATCTAGGTAAAGTACCTTGCTCAAGGGTACAACAGCAGTGTCCCCCACTGGGGATTGAACCCACAACCCTTCGGTCAAGAGTCCAGAGCCCTAACCACTACTTCACACTGCTGCATATTCTCCTGTGCCACCAAGGGACCACCAGGAGAACCGTCTCCTTTTCGAACCGGACCTTCTGTAGGAAGGCTGAGAGCAGTGATAACGGCGAGAACGCGTAAAGCAGCATTCTGGGCCACTCGTGGGCTAGGGTGTCTACACCGAGTGGACCGCCTGAGTGGTAGAGGGAGTACCATACGGGGAAGTGTGTCGTCTCTGCCGAGGCAAAGAGATCAACCTGCACTTGCTAGAACCGTTCCCAAATGCGCTCCACAACCTGAGGATGGAGTCGCCACTCTGACGAACGTGGACCTTCCCTGGATGGGAGGTCCGCTTCCCAATTCACTACTCTGGGGAGATGGACTGCCCGGAGGGATAGCAGATTCTGCTGGGCCCAAATCAATAGCCGGTAGGCTATGCGATGCAACCCCGGGGACCTCAGTCTGTCGTCACCACCTGACGATTCAGCACTACTCCTAGATGCACACCTTTGCGGAGGTGGGAGGGCTGTCTCGCATGAGATACCATCAGCTGACAGTATCGAGTTTATGATGTAGCCGGAAGATGAGCCACGCTTGTAGTAGTTGCATACGGAGTAGGCCAAGTTCCATGGCTGATGTAGCTGCGGCCTTCAGACCCAGTAGCCTCTGGAAACACACCAGGGGAACTCTCGATCCCTGATGAAACAGGGAGAGACAGTCCTCTATAGCTGCTACTCTGTCGTGTGACAGGTAAGCGCACATTACAAGGGAGTCCAGCCAGAGACCCAAGAATGTTACGCACTGCACCAATATCAGTTTGCTCTTTGCATCATTGAGGGAGAGTCCCAGCCTCGCCAGATGCTCCGCCACTATTGCCATATGGGCCACTGCTCCCTCCCGCGACTGGGAACAGATCAACCAGTCGTCTAGGTAGTTCAACACCCTGATCCCTTGCAGCCGCAGGGGAGCTAGGATGGCATTTAAGCACTTTGAAAAGTTGCAGGGGGGCTAGGGAGAGGCCGAATAGCAGCACTGAAAACTCGTACATGCGTCCCTGGAAGGCAAAGAGGAGGTATTTCATGTGCGCTGGACGAATGGGAACGTGAAAGTACGCATCCCTTAAGTCCACTGTTGTAAACCAGTTCCCCGGCCGGATCGACTGGAGAATGTGACGGTGGGTCAGCATTTTGAACCTCTTTTACTTTAGAAAACCATTGAGGTGCCTCAGGTCTAAGATGGGGCGGAAGCCGCCATCCTTCTTGGGCACTAGGAAGTATCTTGAGTAGAAACCCTCTCAGTGGTAGATGGGGTCTACGAGACGGATAACCTGCTTGCTGAGCAAGGTGGCTACTTGGTGACGTAGCACCGAGGCCTGGAGGGGGTCTGTCACAGATGTATTTGTGACCCCTCGAAAAGAAGGAGGTCCCATGCGGAACTGTAGAGTGTAACCAGTTTGTACGGTGGTGAGGTGCAAGTACACCAGTATTGCAGCTGGTGTGGAGAGAAGCGGAGGGTCTGAGGCCGCAAGCCTTCAGAGGCCCTGCTGGGGCTGCTGAGGCTGAGGCGGGGCACTGTGCTGCGGTGGCCCATGGCGGGCTTGGAACTGCCGCTTGGAACGCTGCTGCACGGGGGCTCTGCGTCCTGCGTTCCCACATCCCTGCTGGGAGGCTGGGTTGCCTGCCGATGCTGTGGACTGTAGGCGGTGCCTCAGGTCACCCACAGGAGCCGTGGGGACTAGGACCATACGTGTCACCTACTGCACCCTGTATGGCTGTCAGCGGCTCAACCTACTCCACACCAGGGCGCATGAAGGGAGCATTGCAGCCACCTGCTTGGACACCTCATGTACTTGGTGGGAGCAATAAAGTATCTCCTCCACCACCGGACTGAAAGCATGCCCTGGTGAAATTGGCAAATCTCGGAGTGCTGATTTGTCAGCATCAGGGATCCTCTCCTTTATCTTAATTTATATCTTTGAATATTTTTCAGCCAAATTTCTTGTCTCTTCATGCACGGGAAATGAATGAAAACTTGCTGTTGAATTGTACCATGCTGAAGCTGATCATAACGGGACACAGCAGTACTACAGTTTTCTTCTCGTAGTTGATATTTAAATACTTTAGTTGTAGTTGTGCCTGAACTACATCTCATCCTTTTTCTCTCAGAACTTAAACAAACAAGTACAAAAAACTATTTTAAAACCGTTCAATACAGCAAAGGAAAAGATGTAAACAACAGGATTTCAAATAAATCGCTCATTCGCCAGAAATTGAGATATTGGAATGTGATGTCACTTGGTGCAAGTAGCGTATAGCTTTTGGCTTTACGAAGACCTGGGGAGGACGGAAGCCAATAGGGAGTGAGAAGAGGTGGGACTAAGGGAACAGCAGGAATAGGGAAAAGAAAAAAGGGGAGACTGCACCATGCAGTTTAGTTTAGTGAAAACGAAACTTTTCTAGCCCTAAAGGCTGCTTGAGTAGAATAGCTGGCACAGAATAGCATGTGTGTGTGTGGGACCCCCCTCTGGCGTCGGGGCCCCGGGCCTGCAACAGCATTCCAGATCTGTTTGCTTTTCACCATGATCCTCTGCTTTACTGAATCAACATAACCTTCTTATTTCCTTACACATATTACCCTTGAACTACATCCAAAAGATATGTAACCCATCCTTTCAAATACTAACTTGGAAAAGAAAATCACAAACAGTGCATTGAGACAGGTGACTGAATGATAAAATGTATCTACTTAAACAAATGCATAAACTGCTTAAACTAGACCACCGGCTATGCTGCTATAACATCACTTTCTGTATACCACATACTAGTTACAATCATCACTGAGAACCCTCACATAAACCAAATGCCATTGTATTAAGTTTTGTAAAAATGTTAGCTTTGTTTGTGGGTGGTGGACTAGCTTTTTCTTTTACCACTTCAGGTTCTGTAAAATAGATGTTGTAATTTAAATATTTATGAAACGCATACATGCATAGATACATACATACATTACATACACACATACATACATACATACATACATATGTTGTATTATAACAAAAACACAGAACACACTGCATTTGGAGGTTATAAGGTACAGCCCAAGCTCAGCATTTTTACTAAATCCACTAATTGTTCATAACCAGTGAAGTATAGGCGTCTAGTTCATTACATTCAAACCTGTATTGACGAACACTATACTGTAGAAGGACCACTTGTATATCGTGACCATTGGGAGAGTCATGGGATATGGATAATCCCAGGTAGCAAACAGCAGGTTTCGTTTCAGAACAGCCTCACACAAAACAACACACACTAAGGCAAGAGGTCCAGCAATGAGTTTGGAATGTAATTTGTCATTGTTTCCAGTATAACAATAGCTTGAATGTATTTGTATTTCAATTCTAGTGTTGCTTAATAGAGGCTGCTAATCTCTCTTTTAAAAACCCAACAAATCAGTATGATACGAGTATGTACATGATAACAGTCTCAATAAAGCTTAAACCCGGGATTTTGTTGTTGGACAGTACTGAAGGTAAAGGTCACGTTTAGTCAAATGCATGTTGCATTATAGCCTGACTCACAAGCAAGATAATTAAACGTTTTTACCTTCTGCACTTAATAGAAGTAAATCAGGGGCAAAGTAGTTAACTGAACTGATTTCATATTTTCCATCCCCCATGAAAGCTCAGGGCATAGCAAAGCATTTTTGGCTCACAAAGCACTAAGAATTTCTAATTCTATCCTGCAGAAAAAAAATAGCAGACATATTTTTTCCCCACAAAACATACTTGCTGTTTTTTTCCCTTTAGCTGTAGAATAAGGTAATACAAAAGTAAATCAGTATAATTATTTATTAATTTACATGCATGACAGTATTAACTGCCGATATTTAGGTTTTACATAAGAACAGTTTACATTAAATTTATTGTTAATTATAAGTCAAGTCTCCATTTGAATGTATTAGTAGCAGCAACTACACCTATGATTTTGCTGAGAGTGTAGATCTCAGAATGTCAATGACAAAACATTTTACGTTTAAAGCACAACCCACTTTATAAAAACAGATTACATATTTTACTATCATCTTTTCGGCTGTTGACTTACGTACAATATGTTTATGACTTACCTGCAGAATGTGTTTATAAAGGGTTCAGGGGCTACTAATCATGTTGAGAGTGTATTCATGTCTATAGCTAATGTTATAACTATATGTTTGTAAGATACATTAATGATTATTTCATTGCTCTTTAAGAATAGGAATAGGTGTGCTTTCCTTATAACAAAAAAAAAAAAAAAGTTTTTAATACTGTACCTTTTGATTTTTCCTTTTCTACCTGGGCTGCAATATAATAGAAAGACAAATTATGTGTAAAAAAAAAAAAAAAAGAAAAGAATTTAGAAAATACAGTAGCTCATAGTCCCGATTTTAATGATGGGGCAAACCTCAAAATGTGTTTGCCCCTACTTTTGATTAAAAAAACCAGGACAAACTGTAGGAAATTGCCTTTGCCCTGTAATGCAATTTTGGCAACATGTTTTGCCCAGTCCTTCTCTGTCTGCATTAGTGCCAGTGGTCAGCATAACTTTCAGGGTGTGGTCTCATTTGCATGTTAGCTTTGAGTGATACTTTAAATACTGCATTTTCAAATGGCACTATTGCAGTAAAGAACACCTTTTTGTTCATCAAAATCGCAGCAAAGGCAATTGCTAGGGCTATCGTTTTCTTGAAGGGAATGTCAGTTGCTTCTGATTTGCTAGCAGCCTCTGACTCTCACTCTTTCTGCATTGTTCAGCGCTGACAGAATTCCTCCAGCGCCCAGCTCAAACTCCCTTCAAAATCACAACATGAAGGGGACAGCGCAATCCAGCCCAAAAATAAAACACTGGCTCATACTTTTAACGCGTTTCCTCAAAATGGGCCCAAAGTGTTCCATACTGAACTACATCATTAAAAAAAAACTGTACCAAAGAATATGTACAGGTTATGACCTACGTTGAGCAAATAATAGTAATCCATTTATCTGTGGAGGTAAGCAGACAGGGTTGATTCTTTTGAATTGTGATTAATGTAACATGGAAAATCATTCAGCCAGCAGCAAATATATAATACATGTTTAGTATAAAAAAAATGTCCAGTTGTGAAATGCTCCCTTGTATAATTAACATCATCAGAAACTGATTTTAACTTACCAGGAACTTTCTCCTTCTGGGGTTTAACTGCAATAAAAACAATACGATAAATCAATGCAAATTTATAAAAGGTTCAAACTACAAAAAGGTTATACTGTTTGCTACAAAGTTATTGAACACATATAGTTAAGTGCCATTGAAATGAATAAATACGTATAAAAGTATTCAGGAATGATAACACTTATTATGCATCTGGTTATGGCAACATTTCCAAAGCTCTTTTCTCCAAATTGTCATTCCCAATTTTGTCACAAAGGGAAATTGAAAGCAATTGATTGGAAGGTCATAGTGTAATGCATATTGAGCATTGCCCAAACAGCTGATATTGCTGTTATTGTGTGCTTGGTTAGTACCAGGATCCCACAAGGTCTCATCTTTGACATCTGTGCCAGTGAAATGTGTGTTATAGATTAATATGACTAAATACAGTATTTGGAAAGTAACTCAATATTTAAAACACTGACAATATGGGCACCATGAGTTCTTGATTAAGACCAACATTATCTTGTTCTCGACCATCTTTCTAAATATAGAAGTTGTAGTGAATTCAAATCCTTTACTGAGATTCTGCCAAAATTAAAACTGAAAAAACTAAAACAAAAATCTGCAACCAGCAGATGGCGGCATTGTTAACAAAACTGCAACGAAATGTGTGGAGTAAAGAGCTAAAGCAAATTCTTTAATCAGCTAATGACAGGACGGACCTCTTTGTTTATAAAGGACATCATTGTGATATAAATAAACAGTGAAGTGAATAGACAGTTTTGCTGCATACAGCAGTAAATCAAAGTTCAAGCTTTGCTTAAGCTTGGAAAAGGCATGGTAGACTGCAAAATGATTCACACATTTAAACAACAGGTAAACCCTGGTAAGTGTCCTGTTTCATCAGAAAGAACACAATTGGATAATACTGCCATTCTGTGTGCACTGTGCTGTGAAGTGGTGATATAGGGCTAAATATGTATTATTGTGTCAGTGTTAAATTATAGCATCACTATGTATAAGAGGGTTGCACAGCGGTTTAAGACGACTATATCAGTAAAGGGGATATCCATGAATTGTGTGCTGTGACATGTCATACAACTGACAAGCATTTAACCCTGAGCCACAGATAATTCCTTAGGTTTATAAGTACAGTGACTTACATTTGCTAAGACACGCAGCAGCAGCAGCAGCGCTACTAAATTGAGATCTTGACCTTGAGGACCTTCTATTAGGCCATGGTGCCCTGCATCGTAATGAATTTGTCACATACAAGTGTCAAGGCATGCTGGGAAGCCTTTGTTGGTGGTGCCTACAGCATTTCGTTTAACAATGTGTTATGAACATGTTATAAACAGTAATCATCAGTTATATATAATAATAACATTATACAGCAGTACAGTGTTGTAATAACACGTAACTAAGGCTTTTATAAATAATGTATTACACGCCTTGAAGATGAAAACGAATGCATCATTAAAACGTTACTCAAACTGTTATTCTTTGTTAATATTTGTCAATAACACATTTATAGATGTTTCCTAAATGGAACCGAGAACTCCTGTTTGCTCTGTTTGGGGTTAATTAATCAGGACTGGCAAATTATTGCTAGATTGCTGAGCTTAGTTTATTCTGGGGTTCTGAACTCACCTATGGTACTGCTAGCAATGCAATTACTACTGCCACCTTAGTGAGTGGCTTCTGCTTCGGATGCGAGGATATTTCTAAATGGATGAGCATCACAGCAACAGAGGATAATTTCTCCTGGCAGATGTTGAGTGTGTGGAGTCTCCATTACTGTCTATACTGATACATAAGGCTCACTTGTGTCTCACACGTTCAGCTTGCCAACATGCACCATGATTTCCCAAGCATATAATATACAGTAGTTGGTAAATCACAAGTGATTTATACAGAATCATTTAAACTGTCACAGTTATAGTCCTGTACCAGCTACAGCAGTCACAATACATCTGCAGCTGAAGTTATTTTGTCAGTGATCTGTGTTTCAAGTTTGGTCTCTTTTTACAGCAAAACATAGAACTGGACATGTTCATTGATTTATTTTTGTAATATGTTAATAAATTGGATAACAATACGTTTTTGTAATACAAATGTAATTGCTTGTGAACAACCATATGGTTTACTGTTAAATTTAAATTTTGGTGTGAAACTTTTTGAAAATATTACCAATATGATCATCTATTGAATATATCCTGAATTGATGCTTACTGTACTTCATCTGAATTTAATAGGGGATATGTTAGTCCATACATATTTATATTTGATTTAATGACACTTATTATTAAGTGTAACCTTACATTGTAATTGGTGTACATTTGTAATTAGTCACATATAATATATACTGTACCTTCTTTCTTTACAACATTTTCTGGTTTACCTGTAATAAAATAAACAGAACTACAGTAAACATGTTTAATTGCAATACTGGTACAAATACTTCACATTACACTGTTTGTATAATTGTGGAAAACTTAAAATGATACTCTATACCAGTATCATCAACATTTTTCATATAACGTTTAATATTCCATTATACGTTTAATTCTCCATTCTTGCTTCTAAAAATGCAAGTTTTATTTCTTAATTAGTGTTAGAACTCACCACGGTGTGCAACTGTAAAATGTTTCCCCTCTGAAACTGTGGCTGGGGGTTAGTAATGAGAAACTTTGATACAGAATCATAGTTTCAGAGGGGGAAATGAATTACAGCAGCACTCATGGTCACTGTTAAAACCACCTCACTTAGAAATCCAGGTTTACAATGCAGTGGTTGACAAAATGAGCACATTAGAAGCACAGTCAACAATGATCCCCTTTCATTAACAACCTGTTGAAGACCATTCAGATAGGTCCAGACATCTAATTGTTAATTGTTAATTGTTTAATTATAGCCATATTAATACTTATTATATACGGCAGTGTATAAGCTTTGCTAACATCAGTACCTTCTTTCTTCTCCACCTTTTCTGCTTTAGCTGCAATGCAAAAGTTATTTTAGAGCAACAATACAAAATTAATTTTAGAAATAAAAAAGCTGTTGTAAGTAAACAAGTTAATCATATGAAATTATTTACCTTCTTTCTTTTCTACCTTTTCCACTTTAGCTACAATGGAGAAAACATTTTCATGAATCAGATTTTTTTTGGGTGGGGGGGCAGGGGGGTTCTTACTATGGCAATACTTTGCTCTCAATGGAAAACACAGGAAGCACAGGCAAACAAGACCTTAAATAATCTGAAAGTACTGTAGAGCAGTAGAGCAACTACTTATGGGTGTAATTTCAATCTGGAGGTGCACATTAGAAGGGTAGCTGAAAAGGAATCATGCTTAAATGTTATCTATATTACAGTATATGTTAGCTAATTACTAAACTGATTTAGGAAGTTGTTTTCTTTTGGTAATAAATAGTTAAACACGGCACTGCATAGCATATTGAGCCAGTCCAGGTTTTACATTAGGCTTAGTGACACCTGAGCTTTGTTAGGCATATGGGACACGAAAAAAACTGATGAGTCTGGAATGGAACAAACTGCTGTGCAATGGGAGTCTTTTTTCTTTCTCTGCAATGGTTGTGAATGCGAAAGATGAAAATAATGCACTATTGTGATCAGTAGGTGGTGTTATTGGACATTAAATTGGAAAAAAATGTAGTGCACATTTCAAATTATATGTTAATAAAACAAAAAAAAACTAATTACTTCAATAATTAAAGCAATCAATTTGAGGATTACCTTGAACTGCTTTTGGAACGAGAACCTCCTCAGGTTCTACAAAAATATAAATTTGGTAAAAGCTCCAGTCTTATCTAACACCGTTCTTGGACATACAGTATAGCTGGTATTATCCCCCCCCCCCAGTCCAGTTAATCTATGCCTCTGTGAAGCTCTACGAGATTCACAAGAGGAAAGAAAAAAAGATACTTACTTTTAGTTTCTTTTGGCTTTGAGGCAGGTTTCTTTTCAACTAAAGAAAAATAATATTTAGAAAATGTGAACATGAAAAAAAAAAACATGAAAATATTAAGTGCTATACTGGCCAATCAAATTACATCTGAGTTTAAGAAAAGTGATTTACCTTACATAGTAATATTTAATTTTAAAATGCTTTATTATGCATTATACCTTACTAAGTATTACAAATAGCAAGGCAAATGGACCTATAAGAATCCCGGTATGAAGTATAAAGTGACAGGGGTAGGTTTTGTCAGCAGATCTTCTAAGTGGCATCGCAGACCATATTGTTGGGCTTCTGTATTAATGACTCATGATTCTTTTTTTTTATGGATGTGTGTACCTTTCAGTTGTTATACAAAATGCTTTTTGAATATATTCATAGAAATTGTCATCTTTGTGACACGAAATAAAAAAAAAGAAGAATAATGACATGCATTTCCAGGTAACTGTAAATACCTTGCTGTCAACTTGCTCTTTCAGCAAGCAAATAACTAAAAAGGGTACATTTATATTATAATAAGCATTTATCATAGTGTTATCCAGTGCATTTTTTCAGTGGTTGCATTCTCTTGGGAAATAAGTAACACAATCAAGTCATTTTACATTAAACCATTACATTAAGCCCCAGGCTACTCATACAGACCCAATGCCATTACACGCATATATATCCATCTACTTTGCAAAATATTGTTAATGGCAACATTCAAAACAGCCACCCTAGCCAAGTCAACCTACTGTAACATGCATGCTATCTAAATAGCAGTGCATGCAGCACCAGCTCAGGCGAATTCTGTTACCTTTTGTTTCCTTCAGTCTACTAGGAAGCTCTTTTCTTTTTTCTAGATATAAATAAGTAACAAAGACATTTTACCAAGGATAAACAAATTAAAACACCCACATTAGGTAAATTAGCCAAAACAGCCTGCAAGTGATAATGTGGTACTATATATAACCCATATTGTTGGCTCCTTCTGCATATATGTACAGTAATTACAGACATATGGCTGCTGAGTCACTGAGATAACAGTGTAGTGTGATTACATTGGACAAGGATTCATGGCTTGCCTTTTCATTTTAAGGTTAGTGTCTTGGATTTAACAGTGAGTCTGGTTTCCACATTTACAGGACTCATCTTTAGATGATAGTAGCCAAAGGATTTTAGAAGTTAATTTTATTATGTTATCTTTAAGCATCATGGCAGAAATGGACTTAAAAAAAAACTGCTGAAATACATGTATTTGTTTTGTTTTAATGATGTCACATTCTTTATATGCTGCAATATCCTGGGCCAATAGTATTTTCTCTTGAAGCCTAGATCATGCCATCTGTGTTCATCTGTGCAGCTAAATGATAACACTAGCCTCCTTCCAGAAATACCAGTGTATTCATTTGTATACACTTTATAACTGAAAAGTCAATAAAAAAATTATTTTAGGTGTCAGCTACATAATTAGACCATTGGGGAAGTAATCACTGTCATTTTTAAGTTAAAATGAATCCATATTTAGACATATCCTGTAAAACAAGGAGTTTGTAATTGTAACCTGTAAATATCCATGTAATGTTTTGTTCTTTTTTTTCACAATGAAAGACGTTTGGTATGAAACAATTACAGACATGCATCACTCAAAAGACATAGTCAAGGGGTGCCTCTTCCTGAAACTTAAATGGATGTTTTTGTGCAATTGGAGTAAAGCCTGGTGTTCCTGAAATGCATGGACCATGTATTGTAGGGTATTATCCAGACTTGTGACATTTCCATACTATTTCAGCAAATATTGGTTCAGCTGTGTTCTAAAACCTCTGATTCTATTCTGTCCAAGCTTATTCATTTCAGGATCAATTCTGACCTTCACTGACTCTTGTGATTGAAGTTCAAATGTATCTGTGCTAACAACTGTGACATTTGGCTGATCTTTTATAAAAAAAAAAAAATGAAAAGCATGCTAAACCTTCTATGACGTGCTACAGTACTTTGGCTATAATTCATACCTGGTTCTTTTGCTGAAGGAGGAGGAGCTTTCTGAGCTTTGGGTTCTAAAAAATAAAATGAAAGGAAGTAAAAAAAAAACCTCTTGTAATTGCATTTACAGCAGCCAGCACCCAGCATGTTAACTTTGGTTACTGTGCACAGTGCATTGATGCCAGATTAAGAAAGCCATGCTTTTCCAGCTCAATTGCATAGCAGATTAATTACTGTACTATATGGTATATTAGTGTTGGTAGTTGCTCAGACTATACAGTGTTTCTATTAAACACATTTTACAGTTCTGATGAAACTAAATAGATCAAAATATTGTCACATTTCAATACATTCTAGATCTGATTCAGATCAAAATGTGGTATCACATGGTTTATACACATGGTCACTACATCTATACAGTTTATAATTAACATAGCATTTTGACATCTCAACTCTATAGCCAGAACTTAATGGTTTTCACTTTGAAGTTGCTGCCTATCATATTTTTGGCGAATTAGGTTAATGTGACTGATTCATTTGTTATGAAAGTAGCATCTCTAACATGCCCTATGTTATGTTATATACGGCATACCTGTTTCAGTTACAATGGGCAAGACCATAGATCTTATAGACCATGTATAACAATGTTCTGAAAATCTTGAGATAATGAAAATGGTTTGGCATGCTACTTTACAGATAGGTAAGGTAAAGCATTGTCAACCAGTATATTCATAGCATAACCATGGGAAAAGCATGGTAAGCTGCAAAAATGGCAAACTGTTAGGGCCATGGCATCCATACACTCTACTTACAGTCTTATGACAGATATTTTTATACAACCCCTGTGTCATACAAACAAACAACCCCTGTTCTTCAGTATTTAAACCCATTCACATCACTACCGACACAAGCCAGCCATTAATAAAACAAAGCATACTCCATCAACTACAGGGACACAGATTAAAATTACATTATTTACTTGCTGTGGCAGTTCTAACTTTTGGTTTATCTTTTGCTGTTGAGAGAAAGTTTAAAAATGATTTAAGAAGCAGGCCTTCAAGAATACATTACTCCCATTTGAGAAAACTTAGTTACAATTGTATGGTATTTAGAACATTTGTATTGTCATAATGTTCCTATATTTTACTTTCCAACCCAGACAAATTGTCAAAGACCTTCTTATACATTATTAAGGCAACACGTTGCAGTCTCAATCTTTTTCTTTTCAACGCAATCTGCACTTGCTGAGTAGGACTAGAAAGCTCATTCAAAAACTATTATGAAACATTTTCCTCTATTCTGATGGAAATGAGCTGCTACACTGAAGGCAAAAGAGGGGAGCAAAAATAGATCAGCTGATCCAATCTATGTTCCTGGGAACAATAGTGGTACAGTGCCATTAAAGTTGTAAGAGAAAGTGAGAAACATTGACAAGAAGCAAAACAAGGTATATGAAAACAAATAGATGTGGTAATAAGTGATTGCTTCCTAACCTAAGAAGGACAGCAGAAGTATATGTTGTGCAGCATAGCTGGTTACTTGGTGGACTAACAATACAACATACACATTTAGATTGCTCTGTAATGTATATTTCAAACAATTTGATGCAATATTGGTGTATGTAAAGATACACTTATCTGTCAACAGCTAAATCCCTTTAAATATGCATAGGGCATTGGAGGGTGTGTTGAATGAATACAGACTCACATAGGTTAGAAGGTTGAATGGCTCCTGGGGACTCTCTATACCTGTTATTATCATTTCTGATCCATTGATTCCAGGCCTTGGTCCTGAACAACCCCATTTCAAAAATGTATTTTTGTCCACATTGTAAAACTCTAAATTCAATGTTTAAGTAAACTAAAACCCTCCATCAGATAGTTAGTGAAATCAAAGGTTAACACATTCCCATAATGCCATCCATTGATCACTGATTTGATTCATTTTTTTTAATTCCATACATTCCTTTAATTCCATCCATTCCAGAGTCAGAGAATTAGAATATTGTATTTTTTTCACTATAGGGATAAAAAAAACTATTTTAAATATTTTTCAACAATTCCCATTCCTAAAAGCACTTGTGCAACTATTTTGCAGATTCAGTCTTTTTAGTCTATCATCTGCAGACTCAAACAATATGTTAAACACCAGGGGGGTCAAACATCAGTGTTATTGTATCGAACTCGCGGTATAGTAATGACAGCTTTAGTAGCAAATGATTTTCAAACTAAATTTGTTAATAAAATCAATCCGTTAATGCTTTGAAATTGAGTCGATGAGGTTGTTAATGAAAGCATTTCTAGTTAAAAAGTTTAATTGTCGCATGTCACGCACATCAATTCCTGTCTCAACAACTAGATATGGGGAACTCGTTAATCAAAATGCATGTTAAGGTGTTCAAGAAAAACGAATGGAAGCATAATTCACGTACAGGGAGACGGCTCTCCCACCAGCGAGCTGCAGCCAAATGGAAATACAAAATAATGGGAATATCTATTTTGTGTATAATTTAGAACTTCATTTAAAATTGTGTATTTTGTAATCCAGAATGTACATTTATTTAGAACACTTCACATATAAAATACTGATTTACGATTATCTGGCATATGGGTAAAAATCAGATGGCACAGATTTAAAAAAAAACTTAAACCCCACTACATTTACTCTCGTTCGGGGGGATAATTTTGACACAGCTTACTGTATACAACTCTTTTAATGTGCATTTTGCAATCTTTTTTTTTGGTTAAAAAGAAAAAAAATGTTTTTTTTGGATGGGGTGGGGGGTAAGCCATCCAACTAGGCTTGGTTGGTTTATTTTCTTATGTTGACATCTACTTTTGTATATATTTTAGTATGTACGATTGAAGGCTATAAATAAATATGTTTGAAGTGCCATTTATGTTTGTAGTTGTTAGTTATTATACATGTATACCATGTATGTAACACTTCATTATATATTTATTAAGCTTTTAAAATTACAATAGAACTCTCTAACCCAATACACAAATTGTTTATAATTGTTTGGTTCAACATGAATTCCTCTAATCATGTTGAATGCATTTTTTTCTGGTAAACTACTTAGAAGTAGCCACCGAACACTTACAGTATTACAAGAACATTTCATATGCAAACTGATGTGTGAAGGTAAAAGTGTACATGTGGGGGGAGGCTGACAACATTATAAATACATTTAGGCAAAATCTGTCAATGATCTGTTGCCTGTAAGGAAACTGTATTGTAATATCTACTATGCCGTTTTCCATACCAAGATGTCATTATTTACTCTTAGGTTTTTATTTGTATAAAATCTACAGTACAGGCCAGTTGTCATATAATGTACATATCCAGAGTTCAGATACAGCTACAGCTGATTGATAATTTCTGTAACAATACACTAGGTGCAAATAAAATGATCATTTTAGCAATACATCCAACGTTCCGTAAGGTTACAAATGATCAAAACAAGTGAATAAATCTCCATAACCACAAGTATAGCAAAGGCTTAACTACAAATATTGAATTATCTAGGTAGTTTGTTAGAAATTAACCCTGGTCCTGTACACTCTCTTGCTCTGTATCGTTGGCGTCACAGCCGCAGTTTGTTACATATCTGTTTCAAGGTGAGTTATGTACTATTTCATTAATTAAAACCCTCCTTTTCCAAGTGCAAATTATCTCCTGATAAATGATGACAATTAACACAGATTTCCTTTTAAATTCCCACGCAAACAAAAGAAAGTCACAAGAAGCCCTGCTCGTTAAGATATTAACATTATTTCGTAAATCAACATAATTTCGAAAATCACATTAGCACGATTATTTAATAACAAAATAGGCATAACGACCGCTTGAAAATGCCAAAATCAATGCTATGTACTGATTGTCTTTGGCTTTAACATTTACAACCTTTTGAAAATCCTGCCCACTGTAACTTAATGTATTACATCTTAGTAAATGGTAACTACATGTAGGTATTGCTCCTGTATTTGAAAGTGTATGCAAAGTATGTTTGAGATGAAACCATACATAAAGGTTGAAATCTTATACTCCTCTAGGAGAGTATACTGCAGGTTCTGTATTGGACTCATCAAACATGTTGTGTTATACATGAGTGCTGTTCAGCACCCATTTAAATAAATTATTTTTTGTTAATTAAGTATTTATATTGTGACCTTTAGAGCCAGACATTTCTGTTGTTGTACCAAGATGGTTGTAATTAAGTATTTCCTGTGCATCAGAGTCAAGACTGAACAGAATTATATTCAGAGATAATACTATTACCAAAGAACCGGATGATAAAAGTGTAATATTCCTACAGAAATTGGTTTTGCAGTTTCATGAAATAATTTATTCCAGGAACGCTGTCAGTCTGATGGACTGTTTGTAGGAAAGCTATGATAATGTTAATGAAAACTATCTGGCCTGTTCACAATCACAAATGCATTTAATACACAGAGTGGCTGTTCTGCATGACTTGTCCTCATATTTTTAGTATTATTATTTATTACAGAAGAATGAATGTCTAGATATTTAGAGTACAACGGAACACCCTTCACTGTTAATAACAACCCCATTACTATGTCCTTCCTGTAGTCTGTATTGCTATATTTGTAAACATTTTAAAGATAGTTATTATACAGTAGCGGCTCAAATTATGGCAGCAACAAACGATTAACAGCAAGGGCTGGGATTGTATTGCCTATTTTACTCCCTCAGACCCCTTACTAAATATCCTGGTATCTCTGAATAGATAATCTCCTTTTTAAAAATATGCTAAATACTCCGAAAATCTTTGTTTGGGTAAAATAGAGAACAAATGCTCCACCCAGTCATTCAACATTGCTAGTAAATTAAACATATTTAGGGTACCACTGAACTTGTGAGAGGGATTGCTCATTAAAATCCTTAACATATTTTCAAAGAGGAAACAATGATCTATCAGGGATACACAATTTTGCTGCATTGGGTGCTAAATTGTGTTTCCTTCATTGGGCAGTTGATGGGTGGCATTTGTAAAAAGTTATAAAACAATAGGGTGGTGCTTAATTTGCACTGTTAAGCAGGTCTATGATTTTAGACTTGGTAGGAAATGTAAACTACAAAACTACAAACAGTTAACTGTGATTCTGACTAAATAGCACAAATAGGGATGCCACCTGTCCCTGTTTACCCTGGATTGTAACAGTTTTGAGAAGGGTGTACTGGGATTTCAACATGTCTTCCTTAAACTCTAAAAGATCCTGGATTTGAATCTTATCCTGGTTTTTAACTGTATGCTTTCACATCGATGTAGATTACTATAGCAACACAGTAATGCCAGTACCATAAACTGAGCATACATTATATAAAATAAGATTAAATACTATTGCAATAAACTAACAATATTAAATGGTTGTTGACAGTACTATAGTAGTAATATTATTAGTATTACCTATATATAGGATTTATAAGGAGAGTGTAAACTTTTAACAAACCCCATTCTGTTCCGATGTCTCGTTTGTCTGTACCTCAGTGGTAGCAAACTTAATCACAACCGTAATAGAATTTCATATTTAACTAATCCAAAAAAACAGTGAATTCCTACCTGATTTTTCAATTTCTGGGGTCAGCTTCTTTTTAGGTTCTTGGGGTGGCTTCTTTTTAGGTTCTTCTTCTAATGGAAAAGATGATGATCATTGATTAATTAAATTTGTACATTCATGAAACTTTTTGTTTTGTTTTGATTGTTGATTTTTTTGTTTTAAAATTTAATTTAAAATTAGTGGTTTTTTTTCTTTCTATAAAAAAACATAGCAATAATGTTTTTTTTTTTTTAATTTTGCCCTACACATACTGCAAAAAGAAAACAAAGAAAGCAACAAAAAAAAAACTAAAATAATATAAAACTTGATTCAATTTCCCTTATATTATTATTATTATTATTATTATTATTATTATTATTATTATTAGTGTAATTTAGCTACATATTCACTTCCTGTGCTCTATATCCATGACAATCAGATTAGAAACCAGAAAGCAAAAATGTTGTGCTTGAAAAATCTGCCTATCCCTAATTAAAAAGAAAATCAATGAACCAACAGAATTGTATCAATTGAAACAGGATCATTCGTGCTAATAGGACTAAAAACATTTTATAACTTTGGTTAACTTCTTGTCAACATCTGATATTAAAAAAAAAAAGATTTTCTAGTCTCTATAAATATACATTTTAAAAACAGCTTTCTGGAAAATGATATGAACATTTTTTTGTGTTAAATCTAAAGAATGTTATTGGAAGG
This sequence comes from Acipenser ruthenus, assembly GCF_902713425.1. NCBI lineage: Eukaryota > Metazoa > Chordata > Actinopteri > Acipenseriformes > Acipenseridae > Acipenser > Acipenser ruthenus. Next base: position 15,930,190 of record NC_081194.1, read on the forward strand.
GTAAAATACTTGAAACTGTCAATCATTAAAGTACATTAACACGTAATAAACTGCACCCACTGACACCATTGCTATTTTAATTAAAACTCGAGTCTGTTACTCCAGATTCTTTGATTACAGAGAGCAATTATAATCCTACAGTCTGTTCTGCATAAATCACATACTTTTTACTTGCACAGGCTTGACAACAGGCTTTTTCTCTGAAAGACAACAAACACAGAAGAAACATTAGATGAAAACAGCACAGAGATGCACAGTAGATGATAATAATATTCACTAATGGGGTCTGGTTCATTATGTTGGAACAGGGCTCATTATCGCTTGCTGTTCTAATGGTATCAGCTAGTGAAATAAGTGGCACTTCTAGCAGTGTAGCCATTCCTGTATTACATCGTGCCAGTTGGGTCAGGTAGCTCATCGAACCCCTTAAACTTAGCTTTAAAATGTTGATTAGCATTAGTACAATTGCAGCATAACCTGCATGAACCTGGTTCACACCATTCAGTAATGAATAAAAAGGTAATGTCATTTAGTGTCTTCTGGCACTGTAAGGGTAAAGACAAAAGGAGCATACTATGATGGGCTGTTTCTAGAATGCAGTTAAGGAAACAGTGAAGAGAAGGTTAAAATAAAGAAAAGAAAACATTTGTTTTCAACATAATCAACATATATGTAAATGAAAAAGACATAACTTGCTACAGAGGAAATTACTTCACCTTTGTGTTATGTTGCTTAAAATTATGTCGTTGATATTTGAAAGGGTTAGAGAACTTTTCAGAATTAGTGAATGAACATTTGTTCTATTAATCTAAAAAGATAAACTTGGTACTGCTAAGTTACTCCAGCAAGCATTTTTTTTAAATATATACATTGTAGTTACAGTAAATGTAGATTTCATTAAGTACTGTATGGAGAAAACCATAATGCTTGAGGATTGGTTGACACATGCTTGACGATAGTAGCATTGTACCCATTGCAGGTACAGTAGAAGAGAAAATTGTATGTATAGGTTGTAAGAACCTGTTTCTTCTTGTGATGGATCTTGTGATGCTGTAGGTACTGAAGTTCATCCATAACTGTAAAACACTAAACCGTAAGATATGTAGCTAACGACAAGTCTTTTTCAATGTCTTTATCATACCCTAAAAAAACAGTACGGGACATTCGTTTGATATTGAAATACTGCCACTGTTCAAATAATCAAACAGGACCAAATCTGACTGACATGAAGACAAAATGTATACTAGAGATGTATACTAGAGACTCACACACATTGTTATAGGTATTGTTTTTCACAAAGTCACTTCTTATAATGATTTAAACCATGGCAGTATTTTGCTCAGTTACCCTTTAGATCAACTGAATAGACTCCATTGTCTTTGTTTTGTGCAGTAAAATGAAAAGATATATATATATATATATATAGGCCTGGATAATTAATTTACACAGAGAATACATACATAGCACATTAAGTTTTAAAAATCTTTGAATCGCTGTGGCAATGAATTGTATTCTTTGTGTTGGAGTTTTTCTGTGGGATCTGGTTCATTTTACATGACAGTTTTTTTTTGTTTTTTTTTATCTGTGAATAGAGGCCATCGCACATGTGACAAGGGATACAACAGCCCACTGCACCCTGTTCATGGGACAGGACCCATTCACAGTCTGCTTTAACTTCTCACACCCTTCCACATAACCAGACACTGAATAGTTGGGAAACTTGGCAACTGAGGCTGAATTGCAATAGTCACTGATTCTAAAAATATTGCTGCTTACAAACCCTGTACTATATAAGGAAGCACTGCTCTAGTACACCATGCACTTGAAATAATCGCAAAGGTTCCGACGCAAGCTCAGAAAAACTCAGTAGACTTCATTGAACATTTCTGTCTGAAACTAAAGCCCAAATATTGGCTTTTGTTGGCCTGGTGACGCAACTATTACATTATCTCTTGAGGCTGGATATTTGTGGTTATTTATATGCTTTGTATATGTCATGATGGGTACACATGAGTCACATGTTCTTTTTGTTACTGAAACATAAAAACAGCATATGCAGTGCCCAAGAAAGCAATTCAATATACAGTATGCAGTGCCCTAAAAGCACTGTTTATGATACCCTACTTTGATAAGTACAGGTTGGGGAGATATGGCACTAGCACAGTCTGATTATCCTTTTGCCAGTTTTTGTAAATTTGACCTAAAAATTTTAAAAACACAGAATGAGTTGTACATCAGCTATTTAGACAATGTAAAACATATGTAAATAAAATGAGAAAGATCCATCTGAGTTTAGTCAAAGTATATATTTAACTCAGTCAAAATTTCACCACTGAACTGTGCAATAAGTATATAATCTCAACAGAGAATTTAATGTTGTGACCGATTCAGGATCTTAAAAAGTCACCAGCATGCTTCTTCCAAACGCAAAACTAACTTGAATTGTGAAAAACAAGTTGGGTTCCACGATGTGATGATCGCAGCTTAGGGCATTATAGTGTGTTTGGAAGTGTTTGGAAAGTCAGATATCACAGTTCAATGCAAAGCCCTGTATGTTAGTGCAGCAGTGTGGAGTCGTGGTTAGGGCTCTGGACTCTTGACCGGAGGGTCGTGGGTTCAATCCCTGGTAGGGGACACTGCTGCTGTACCCTTGAGCAAGGTACCTAGATTGCTCCAGTAAAAACCCGCCTGTATAAATGGGTAATTGTATGTAAAAAATAATGTGATATCTTGAAACAATTGTAAGTCGCCCTGGATAAGGGCGTCTGCTAAGAAATATTTTATTATTATCAACGAGGACCTAATTGAATTCCCTCTCCTGGAAATGATTGAACCAGAGAAGTCTTAGCCTTTACGCTCCCGCTGGTTCTGTTCGTTAGGGAGACTGAACTGCGGTATTCCTAAACTATAGTTCTGTTAATAATATTGTGTTTAGTAATGTCAGTAACAATCAGGAACAGCTTGCCTTCCACAGCAGGTGCTGCAGACTTCTTTGTGGTGGGGTTTTCTTTAGGCGGAGCTGTAGTTACTGCTTCCTTTAGCCCTGCATTCAGAGAATGTGGTTAAAGTACACAATTTTTAGGACCCAATAATAAATTGGACCAAGAAGTAATACTGTATATGTGAAAGGGTTTGGGCTCTGTTCAATACCTATAAACAGTTGATCCTAATACTGCCATTGATTAAATTGTTTTTTTCTAAAACGTACAAACCAGGAATTGTACTTACTTTTAAAGACAAAATTACACTAAATTGACTCAAACACACTGCTAAACATTGTAATGATTTAAACAGAAGCAGCATTTAGATCCCACACCATTTATAATAGCTCAACTGAATAGACCCCATTGCTGTGTATTTTGTCTAAACACACCCTGTGAAGTGGTGTGTTGCAATAATGGGCAACACCCTGCACATACAGTAAACCCAGTGCCAATAAAAACAAACAAATCTGAATACATATATTCTTTACATCGTCAACTACTTAAAAAATACACCAATAAATCATGAACGCATTCCTATGCAAACTACATTAGCGTCTCCGTTAACATTTGGAAAAGTCTTTTACACCTAAATATGGGTTTCACTTTTTCTTTCACGTTGCATGGCGGGGTGGTTGAAACTCAAAGTGACAGCAGTTATCTACAGAACACATTGTAAAATATATATTAAACAGGTTCAGCTACATTGTATATTTTTTGTTAAAGTGTTTATAATGTTGTGTTCAGTATTGTAGGGAAAAAAAGTGTAAGTAGCTTGCCTTCCACAGCAGGTGCTGCTGGCTTCTTTGTGGTGGGGCTTCCTTTAGGCAGGGCTGGAGCTACTGCTGCTTTGACCCCTGCATTCAAAGAATGTGGTTAAAATGCAGAATTCTCAGACCAAATATGAAATGGAACAGGGCTTTGCTGTACTGTATGTATGACAATGTCCTGTCCTGTAAAGCATGATGTTGCAAAGCTAATGTTCAAATTGATCACATACAGCACGTGAATTTGTTATTTCAGAAACTAATGATGTCGATGGATTATTCTCAGTGCTAATAATAATATAGACAAGAAGATTTAAATAGAATAGAATCTATTCATCAAGTTTCAATTGGTGCTTCATGAATGGAGTTTTGGTATGTAAATACTGCTGGATGTGTAGGTCTAATTCTTAACAATCCAAAGTCAATCTGTCAATGACTTGCCCCGAAAAGGGTTAAAAGGGTTAAACGACGACAGAAAAGTACACGGTTGGGACGATTCTGGAAATCTGAGATCTCCTCCACTCCCTCATCCGATTGTATAAAACCTTATCAGTGTCGCTGGTTCCAAACAACATTGCATGCAGCTATTTAAAGAAAAGATTATTCTGACACTGCAGCATATCTCCTGCATAGCTTCTTTAAATAACACAGGGCTGCTCACAGCGAGGTCAGAAATCCCTTATTAATACTAAGAGTTTATGCTATTACTGAATTTCTATCATTCCAAACCATCCGTAGAAGCACCAAACTTATAGAACCGAATTGCCCCAAAACATCATTTTAACAAAAATCTCCTTGAGCCGTTGTTATGCTTACCTATATAGCCTGTGGTCTGTTGTTTCTGCCATTATGGATCTGAGCATTGAGTATGTTACTAGGCCGAAACTCACAAAGATTGGTGAGTAATGGTTTGATTTGTGCTTAGCTAAGTGATTATTTGAAACAGTTCTAGTGTAATTGATAATTGGTGTGGTGATTTATTTTAGTTTTGAGAGTAAAGGGCTAGGTTCTGTCACTAAAGGGCTACTGTAGGTTCTCAAAGCTATTTCCTCCAAATCGTCATGAATGCAGTTTTTGTCTGAAAGGAAAAGCTGCAATTACAATTTTAGTCTACTCACAAGCCATGCATTATAAATCCAAGTTGTTTATTTCTGGTTTGGTAAGTTTGTTCTGTGCATTTTTACTATCTGGAAAAAAAAAACATGCTAATGATGACTGGAGTAGATAGCTCTGAGAATCTATCCCAAAATACTTTTTTTTTTTTTTTTTAAATGAAGAAGTACCCTTGAGAAAGCCAAAAAGGTCTTCTGCAGAATCAGATGGAATCAGAATCGGTTTTGAGTCAGGAAAATGAGGAAAGCATTAATGAAACCCAACATGTCTCAATAGGATTTTAAACAATTCATTTTACCAGTAGTGTTTAGTCTCTGGCACCGGTAAGCGTTAAAACAGCATGTCTTATTTTAAGATGGTGATTCAGGGGTGGGCAATTCCGGTCCTGGAGGGCCGGTGTCCCTCCTGGCTTTTGTTCCAACTTTGCCCTAAATTACTTAATTGGACCAATTATTACCAATTATTGGTCTAATTAAGTAATTTAGAACACAGTTGGAACAAAAGCCAGGAGAGACACTGGCCCTCCAGGACCGGAATTGCCCACCCCTGTGTAAGGTCATATTATGAATGCCAACTTTACAAAACGCTGAACAGTTAAGGTATGTCACACAGAGCTACTGCAGAAATGAAGACAAGGCTTCTATATACAGTATGTATATTATCCATAAATGTAAAATATTCAAAAAGATATACAGTAGCATTAAGAATAGAATGTGGTTTTAGACCATGGGTGTCCAATCACGGTCCTGGAGGGTAATTCCACTCCAGGTTTAACAGGTAGATATAATTAACTACTTCACAGTCTGCATGGAGGTTTAATTCAATTAAGCCATTTAAAACAGGGTTGGAACAAAGACCAGGAGTGGAATAGACAACTTTGGAAAACCCTGTATTAGACAATTGTTTAGACAGGAAATCTTTGTCAATTCATTGAATATACAACACATGCTAATCACACACACACAAATAAAAACTTCAGGGAACTCGTAAAAGGATTTTTGCATACAGTATAAATGATAAGCCTCTGAATCAGTATAAACTATAAGCTCCGGGTTTAGTTAATTTCCAACTATGCTGCAGGAATAATACATTAGGAAGCCTCTAGAGCAGGGGTGCCCAATCCTGGTCCTGGAGGGCCGGTGTCCTCCTGGCTTTTGTTCCAACTGCCCCCTAAATTACTTAATTGGACCAATCAAGCCCTTATTAGAAGCTTAATTGGTCCAATTAAGCAATTTAGTGTAAAGTTGGAAAAAAACCAGGAGGGACACCGGCCCTCCAGGACCAGGATTGGGCACCCCTGCTCTAGAGCAACTGTCCAGGGAACCTCTTGGAAATGTGGTGCAAATCCCAATGGGTTCGCACCCTTGTTAGAATTGAAAAAAATCGATACTTACTTTAGAAAACTTTTCACAGCACAATTTGTTCAGTTTTTTAGGTGCAACCCCTACTTATTAAGTGTTAGTAACTCAATTCAAAAATAATGTGGAACTCGCATGTGGACCTGGGAACAATAAAGCATGCAGCATGAACATGATTTGAACAGCACAGTCATGTGGTTAAGCACATTTTAACACCAATAAAGTTAATAAAAAGAGTCGGGGGGGAAAAAAAATCAAACTGCATCAAATCATGTTCATGTCAAAATTTTATTGGCTGATAACAAGTCAAGCAATAAGCAACTACAGTGTTTTCAGATAACAGACCACATTACAAAACAAATCAGGACACATACAAACAGCAGAAGATTAAAAGAGTACATAGCAACATTTACAAGATTAGCTGAACATTTAGGCACAAGTCATTCTAGGTCTCTGGATTTTCATCAGTTCAATTTGTATTTACTTCTAAGATGTGGATACATCTTTTTTACTAGCATCAGATGTAACTGATTTATCAGCAGGGAGTTTCAATGTTTATTTTAAGGGCATTAATCATGATTTATTGTGCTTTTCAGCATATTCAATTATATCTTTTGATGAATTACATACGTTTTTATATACCACTGAAAAGTCCCATCCTTTATCAAAACTCCAGAGCGATTTCATGAATTTAATTTATTGAGTTATTCAAAATTGACTTTTAAAAACAGCTTCTAAATACTTAATGAGTAAAAGCTTTTTAAATAGGCTCTCAATTTCTTTGAAAATGTTGGATTTCAGCAGAACCAACTTGCTCATTGTTATTAGTTATGGTTTAATTGTAATTGTAAATATGATGTAATTATGTTTTAATTGGTGTCCACATGGAAGTGCTCCGACTGAACTTTTTCAATTATAACTCAGAATTACATTATCTTCAACAGCATCTCCCGTCCTTTAAATTATTTTGTTCACTGTTATCACAACACAACACGGTCAGAAAATAATTTAAATGAAGAAGAGGGGGACTTTAAAAACTATTACCAAGATGCCCAGCTTTTATTCTAAAAACAAATCTGAATGTCATCCCAATTGGTAACCAGAAATTAAGCTCAGTGTTCCAAAGAAGGACTTGTGTGGAGCATAACAAATATAAAAACGTAGGCATAGCTATTCAGAAACAAACAAAACAGAAAAAGAAATAGGTAATAAATTTGTATCCTCCTTTTAAATGTGATGGTACCAAGCATATGTATCTAGCATAATTTGTTAATAACCTGAGATAAGAAGCACAAAATAAAGTTAACAATCGCGTGTACAATCATGTTTACCTGTGTGTTATTTAATAATCTTTAAAGTGTGCTTAGTATTAATGAAAACATTAACACTGAATTACTGAATTAGAAAAGTATCTTTCTTTCTTTCTTTCTTTCTTTCTTTCTTTCTTTCTTATTCACTTACATAAACCCTCCTGTTAAGTTAACTTTTTAGTTCTCAATCTGAAATAGTGTCAGTAATTGGACTGTACTTTAATTTCTCTACTCCAGTACTCCAGTGTCTGTAAAATATATATGTATTTATTGTATTCAACATGTAATAGGCATAAAAAGGCAACCTTTTATACAGTAAGTTTGAGCTCAGAAAGATACTACCCAATCCCATAATTGCATAATTTGAAACTTAGTGAGGTAAAGCATGTTGTTAAAAGTTATTTTGCTTAAAAAGCAGTGTAACTCAGACCAATGTTTTAATGACATTTAGGTACACAGTGGAGTGCTATAAGGAACGAACCAAGTTAATTCTAAGGAACCACAATATATAAAGCTGCTATGACTTTAAAAGCTATAGGTGGAGGAGGGATGGAACAAAATTAAATGTAATTCCTATGTCACAAAAGCAAAAAACGCAAGACTGTATACTGTTTATAGAGGGAGCTGCAGAGTGAATGGAATTAGTAAGTTTGAAACCATGGTAACAATTATGAAAAGTTTCATCACGGATGCACCCAAATACATTACACTGCATGAAGAATCAACAGAATGTGTTATGCAACAAGATCCAAAAAGGAGTTCCTAAAGCCAGGTCAGAAACTACATCTTTGGTGCATCGCCACTCGTTTAAATTTTTTAGGTATTATTTATTAACATAAATCATTCACAATTATGCCAAAAGCCAAGACCTATGGCATTAATGTTTAATATGATTAATATGAATTGTTAATTATGTGTATTTTCCAAATAAACAACAATCTGTTTTGCAATGAAGAAGTTGTTTAAGATGCACTATCACCGTTGCACACACATTTCATCTAGTGCACACTGAATAATCATGTTTTATTCTAAAAGCAGTCAAACGTCATAAGTGGTCTGAGCTTATTATATTTTCTTATCACTGAAGAAATTTCTAGCTGGACTTGGATGTGATATACATCAAATCACAGCATCCAAGAGAAGACAGAACAGTGTTTCATTTGTGATTTTTTTTAAATCAGCAGATAAAAGAAACTGAATGGTTCATTGTGCATTCTTACTTATGTTGTACTTTTGAAGACTGCTATGGTCTGGTAAAAGGATACTGCATCTTGAAGAATCCAGCTACTGTATGTTCATGCAACTGCAATTAAAATGTATTCAAATCCATCCGATTTCTAAGCTAGTATATTCCGAAGTTTATAAGCTTTGTTAAGTATATGAGGAGAAAAACTTCAAACAACTACTATTAGACAGAAATACAAGACTTTTCAAAGTACCTGAAGAAACATCCTCATGTGTATACATGCCAACCACATAGCGACAGAACTCAAACTGATCTAGCAGAGCAGAAGGGAAAAAGAGCAATGAAGAAAATGAATGGGAGATCAAAACCTCATCCTTCCTCACTGTAACTGAGAACGAGTACACAGACACAGTATATATTTTACTCCTATGGTTATGCAATATATACATGATGTCATCCATGTTGTAGTTCCAGTTGCAGTATTAAGGACGTGCTAGGCACAATGAATGGTTGTTACCACAAAGTATAGAACTATAGAAGATACTTTTTTTTTTTTTTTTTTTACATGAACACAAAAAAATATAATGCAATTTATTATTTCCAACTTTTTGATTGTGCTAGGAATTTGTTCAAGTTCATTTACATTTTCATGTAATATGTAGTTCAGGCAAAGCTTTTATTTTTCTTACTGTATCTTGTCAAGCTTTTTTCTTTTTTTTAGATAGCCCCTACAGAGAATTGGGAATTACTGGCAATTGAATCATTTGTGCCAGGTATACATAAAGCACTTGAACACATAACCTGATGTTTTAGAAGTTTATAATTCTCATTAATTAAACTTTCCACGGTGACATGCTATAACAACACACTTGATAGATCTGGCAGATCTCTCCATAGTAACTGTGTTAACCCTTTGTTGCCTACAGTACATAAAAGTCTGGTATGTCTGTTGAATCACTTACAGCAGCTAACTTTACAAACAACTAACTATCTTAAATGTATGAGGTACACAAGATAGTATAGCACTGTGAGTACTAAGAACAGGTTCATTGAATTATGTAAATCAATCTGAGCACAATTCCCAGTCTCAAGATTAATTTATGCTCCCTGTTTCCTCTTTTTGGACTCTCCACTCTTTTTATTAAAAACGTTCTTTGTCCCCTTTCCCCCATCTTTTATCATTGTCTCTTAGTTTCTTTTCCACTACTTTCTGGGACTCAGCGTCTTCTGCGTCCTTCTTGCTTTTTTTACCTTTTGATTCTGTCTTTGAGGGTTTCTCCTGCTTTGGCCTGGCTCTGGGCTTTGCTTTTTCCACTGCCTTCATTTCTTTCTTGGCTTTCTCTACTTTCTTTTCTGGTTTTGCTGCCATCTTTGTCTTTTCCTCTGCCTTGGTGACTTTAACCTTTTTCACCTCTGGGAATGGAAGCAAGCTTCTGTTAATGGGCTAACGTTGCTTTAAATCATGCTCACAAAGAAAAGGCCTCACAATTGTGGAAAAAAAATGTAATGAAGAGAGGGAGGTTTGATGTTTCGGACAGATTTTACAGCTCTCCCCAAAGACACGGTCACCATGACCACCACACAAGAAGCATTTGATTTTTTTTCAGACTGTATTGCTGAACAATAATGCTATCCTCTCTCTCTCTCTATTCTAATGGACAGTAGATCACATTTTTTTTCTACCAAAAATAACTCAGTTTGTTCACTCTCTCCTCATCCCCTTTCAGCCTTTCATTCGGAAAGGAGCCATGTCTCCTTCCAACCTCAGATATTAGTTATTCCGGCTGCACTTTCACATACAGTAAATTCAAGGCACAAGATGAAGCCATGACATGATGTTTATTCTTTACATATGAATGCAAATTAAATGTAATTCCTGAAAGAATTTCTACTGTCCTCAGAGTCACTTTGAGTATCAATCAATGTCTTCTTTACCTTATTTACTGATTGTGGCCAAAAACTTTCAGTTCAAAATGCAAATTGTTTACACTCTATATTACTAATATAGTATGTGCAATGAAGAAATTACTTATTATAGAAATGAGGCTTATTGCAAGAGCTGTGAGTACAGTTTGTGGTATCTAGTATGTCTAGTATCTGGTATTCTATTATACTGTATAAATTCATATACCTTTCGGTGGTGCTTTCTTTTCATCCCTCGATTTTCTTTCAGTTGTTTCTTTGGTACTTTTTTTCATTACTGTAAAATAGAAATGGCTTCAATTAGCAATCTGAGAACAGAAAAGGCAAGGTTATTTAAGTGTTTTTTTTTTTTTTTTTTTTTTTGCACAACCTCTATGTTTGTGTCTGTGAATAAAGAATTACCCAGCAGCCTCTGAAACTCTCTTGCAATTGTTGGGTTATATAAGTAACTTGATTATATAACTCCAAGGATTTCCACAACACAGGAATCAGATATGTAAGTTAAAACAATGCCTCATAAAAATATCTCCTGCTTTCTAACACCAAATACATGTTTTCCGTTAAATCTTTCCAAACCAAGAAATTGATATACACATAGCAACTGACACTCACGACTGACCATTTTCATATTTGTTAATTCTACACTACAAAAACACATGTTTAAATTAACACAAAGTTTGATTATTGACAACGTGCATCAGAAAATACATGTTTCACTTAAACAACCATTAGAAGATCACCATTATTTTGTAATTAATAATATTTAAAATCTAATTAAAACTGTGTCTATTACCCTCTACATCAGTGTCACCTAATTACTCCTCAAATAATGTTTAATCTGTAATAATAATAATAATAATAATAATAATAATAATAATAATAATAATAATAATAACTTATTTAAGAAGTCTCTTACCTGGTTGTGCTACACATGGGGATAGAAAAAAAATGGTTATTAGACTTTAACATTAAAAATTACTTTGCAAGTTAAAACAGCACTTTGAAAGCTATATTACAAATCTAATTTTCTATATCTTTTTAAAACGACACCTCTAATATTAGCATTATTTCAAATCTTAATAAGATAAAAGAAAACATAATATTCATATGTATATTTATATATAAATTAAAATACATTTATAGTCATTTACCACGAAATTACTCATTCTACACAAATTAAAACAGTAGCAAATGAACTTGACATCCAGGCATTATTTAGGTAACCCATATGATTTACAGTGACTAAATGACAGGCATGTAGTCTATTTCTAAATCACCAGCTGTCCAATGCTACTGAATATATTAAGATATTAGATGTGCAATTTAATATCAACCAAATGTAATGCCCATTGTTCAGATGAATATAAACTTTTGCAGGGTGATAAATAGCTTTAATTTTTCAGTAATCACATCATCTTATTGCCTGGCTGAGATAGTAATTTAATTGAAAGACCAAAGTGACAAAATCACTTCAAAAGATAATGATTTATCTTTATCATTATGACAGATTGTTATTTTGTTTTACATATTAAGAAATATATGCTCAACAAACAATCTGGGCAACAGAATGAGAGACAATCCTGTCCCCATGGCAACTATCATCCCTCTATGTGTATATAAATGTAAACATTATTATTGGATTATTGTGAAGCAGTTTACTGTATCCTGAGGGGTTTCTTGTCGCATATTAATGCAGTACCTGCATCTTCCTATATCTTTAATATGCATTATGCATATATGCAGCAGATGCACCAGGCCATTCATAAGAATGGACTGGTGCATCTGCTGCATCTTGAGTTCATTAGTATATAATTTCATATTAAAAAGAGGTGCAACTTGAGCAGCTTTCCACACTAGCAACATATTCGTCAGCCCATGCTTTAGTAATGGGACTTTTACTTTATATTGTGAATGTTAGGCACTCAGAAGTCAATAACCAAAATTGTTATATTGAGTCACCACTGACACACAGTGTTCTACAGTTTAGTAAAGCTGTTGGTTTTAATAAAAAAGATGCCTAAAATATATAGCCATACAGTTACTTTTTCTAGTATATTAGTAAGGTAACTGGTACTTACAATTGGTAAGTTTGAAAAAAAAAACATTTTTCTTGACTGTTTAAAAACTAGTTAGATATGTGCTATGTATATTTTCTTGAGCGCATTAAACAAATTTCATATATGTAACAACACTATAGTATGTAGTCAACACATCGTGATCAAAACCAATTTTAATACCTGATTTTTTAGGCTCACTGTAATCATCTTCTCTGTCGTCTTCCTCGTCATGCTTTGTGAAAACCTTATCTGAATCTTTCTTGCTTTTACTGTCTACAGTTTGGGTATTTTTCTGATGTTGAATGGCTGCATTCTTGGCATCTTTCTTGCTTTTGATTACAAAAGTTTTATCATAGTCATCGCCATCATCGTCATCATCATCATCATCGTCATCATCATCATCATCATCCGTCTTCTGTTTAGTGGAAAACTTATCTGATTGTGTTTTGCTTTTAATGGCAACATTTTTTGCATTTTTCTTACTTTTAAGTACTTCAAGTTTGTCATCATCATCATCATCAGTATCTTTAAGTCCTTTGTTGATTTTTTCATTGTCCTCCACTTCATCATCGTCATCTTCATCATCATCATCATCATCATCATCTTTGACTTTGTCATCTTCATGATCATTTACATCATCTTCATCATCATCACCATCATCATATAGTTCTTCTTCAGAAACAGAAGTCTTGGTTTTTAATTTCTTGGCCCCATCATGACTTTCTATCTTGTCGTCTTTGCCATCGTCATCATGATCATCATCATCATCATCAGTATCAATTGTCAACGAATCTGCATCATAAGCTTGTTTTCTTAAAACTGACATTTAAATGATGACCACCATATATATATATATATATACCGATTAACAGATTAATCAGACCGGTTAATCAACCAAGAGTCTTCTGATGACAAATTACATAGATATCAAAGAAGTATTATATATATATTTTCTTAAAACAAATGATTTGCATAAAAATGTACTGGTAAATTAAAGCCTATACATCACTTATTTACACTTATGTGTTCTCTAAAATAATATTGAAAAAAGTGCTTTTAAAATCCTGTTATAGATATTCACAGGGATGTAAGGGCTAAATAAATGTCAGTGACCATTTCGAGTGTTCTGTTAATTAATCTGCTAATATGTACTTTTTAGTAATAGGATGACCAATTCAAATGGTTAAAGTAACGAGGGATGACTGCAAACTACTCACACTCCCCTTGTATGGAAATCTGAAACAGAACACCATTTCTTTACCAAAGATTTTTCCTTATGAGTCTAATTTATACCCAAAACTAGATTTCAGTTTTCCCTTTAAAGGTCCGTAACCATTTTCTGTTCTCTCCAACTATCTCCACGTGATACCATTTGTGACCACATGTGTAATTTCCCACGTGGTACTTACTTTGGATTTTAACCCTATAATGCCCATATATATATATTGATTTTTAAAGATTGTTACCTTTATAAAAAATGTGCACGGATTGATCAACCGGTTAATCAACTAATGCCCATAAATTAACTGATCAAAAATGTTAATCGAGTGACAGTCCTGGTATCAAGCCCATGCTCATCAAGCCTAAGTCCTTAAACTCCCCACTGAGATGCAATGTATGGTAGTAGTGCTCTTGTTTATACCACATGTTCTGTTGATACATTTAATTATAAGAATAAAGGGACCAAATTTGATTAATTTCTTGCTATTAACAGAGCAAAACTGAAGCAATATTTATTCAGATTTAACTGTTAATATATGCATTATTTAAATTGAAAAATAATGCATGTACAACACTATGAAGGTTAAACAATAGTACTGGGTCTTTAAATGAAATTTGATCTTCAGGAAATGTATGTCTAGGTTTCATGAAAAACAAACTTAATGTAATTACCCAAAACAAACTTGAAATAGCTTCAGAGTTAAGGCCATTGCACACTGGATCCAATAACACATCCGAATTTAACGTGCATCTAAACAGAAAAAAACAAATCATGCACGTTCCCTATTGCACCTTGCACACTGAGACCGGAATTGTCGTACAACGGTGATGCGTCACTTTTGGAATCGAAACAAGTTTGATTTGATCCGATTTGACATGCGTTAAAAATGAGATTGACCAATGAAAAACGACTGGGAAGACATGTGGATTCTTGCAGTTCCCTGAACAAAATGCAAAAACTAATTGTGTGTGTCTCCAAAATTATTATAAATCCAACATTACAAAGATTACAAAGACATTGGAAAAAAAAATAAAACATATGGAAAGACATTGCCGTGGACTTGGGCATGAATGATATGTATTGTAAAACATGAAATTATTAACTGATAGTATACATAAACACATGGATTTTGTGCAGTATAGGTTATTATAAGTATATACTTTTTATTTTAATTGTAGTCAAGGAAGTAAAGAAACAATGGCCTAACCTGGAGACACATATCAGAGAAAGAAGCGTGACAGGGCAAGAGCGGTCAGGGCTTAACAATCAGAAAAGAGTGTCAGTACATGAAAGGGATGGAATTTCTGGCTCCATACACAGAGAGTAGAAGGTCATTAAGTATTTTCGGTAGCTCATTGCTAGCTTCCCAACTTTTAGATGTATTTATTACAGTAGCGAGTGTTTGAAATAAAATATTGGTCATATGGTTTCGGATGCTATGACAACTTTTTTTTTAGGTTTTTTTTTTTATGTATTATTGTAGATCTAGTAGAAATGTAATAATTAGCAAATGTTTTAACTTCCATCTTAGTGCACTAAAGAATAACGTGGTTTATGTTTATATATTAAGTTTATACCACATTTAATATTTTTTGTGTTCAAAGTTATGTAAGAATTAATAACAGAATTGTATTTATTTTTTATTAAAATACTGAAACTAGGTATATTTACTCAAAGCCTCCACTGCACTTCAGCGCTCTGAAGTACGATATTAACGCATCTAGTGTGCAATGGATTGACTTTTTTGGATGACGGATAATAAATGATGGAATGGATCTAGTGAGCAAAGGCCTTTAAAGCTATATGGATAACACTCATTAAATTGGGGAAAAATGTGATGTTTATTTTTATATTCAATTTTATTTCTAAAGGAAAAACATACATTTGTATTTTAATTTATTCATTCATACTAGTTTTCTATTTAAGTAAAAAGTAATGCAAACTCAGCACTGGAACATGTGGTTTAAACTGGATTTTTAATGTTTATCTCATGCAGTGTCATAAAAGTCCCAAGGATCAATGCAGAGGCCTCAGGAATTACTGCCTCCCATACTGCGTTGACATACAGGCATTACACTGTCTTCATAAACCTTACTGTATGTTTCTCGTGCTTATGTCGTCACTCAAAAATACGAAAACAATCAAACAAAAACACAAAAAACACAAATAAATGTTTCAAAAACAACTTTCGGAGAAGGCAATGAAACATATTTCAAGACAAAATCAAGACAAAACCATTTTTCTAGCCACCACATAAATCCAGATAACATTTCAAATTGAGAGATCCACATAAATATAACCTTGCTACCCAAACAAACAAATCAATAAAATTAACACTATTAGGTCCACCCAGTCAACAACATACTGTAGATGCTACACACATACAGTCAACAAACTCATTTAGAAACACAGACCACGATTCACACATGACATACGGTACACCAAAAAAATAAATAAAATAAATAAATATAAGGAAACAAGGATTGTTAAAATAAAACAGTACTGGTACAGTAGATGAAGTCAATGTGGCTATTAGTATTTTTGTTAAGACTTAAAATTACTGGGCACATATTACAAACTAATTGTATATATTACACAGTTTCATTTGTCAAGCCACAATTAATAGATTTGAGAGAGGCCTCTGATGAAGTTTGATCAAAATGAAAACCATGTAAAGTAAGTACCATTCTAAATAAGTTATAGCCTGATTTCCTCCCAGTGCAAGGCTGAATCATTCCATTCTTCGTAATATGGGAGGAGAATGGAGGGCACAGATGCTAAACAAAAAAACTAATAAATACTTTGCTATCTATTTCACATTCACATGTTGTATCGTAAAATCAATAAACAAAATAAATGCGCTACCCATACCACATTCAGCAAGTTTATTTTAATAATCCTAGCTAAACTGCTGGATTTCAAAGTTATCCATTCAAATGTAATGGTTTTATAAATTAATACACAAAATGTTAATACTATTTAATATTGAAATATGTTATCTATCTTCAAATGATCCTGTCAGCCTGTCCCTTGCCCCAATGCAACAAACTCTACTATCCTTAGCAATACAGTAAATCTAATATACTTTGTTACTGTATAATTAAAATGTACTGTAATGTGTGCACTGTAACTTAAAACACAACCAAGTTTTAAATCAGATTTGTTTAATTTATCAGTGTTTTCATGCAAATATCGTACTATTGTAAACTATAATGAATGTGCAAAAATGGTCAAAGCAAAATAATTAAGATTGAAATGCTAAATAAAGTAAAGGGAAATAAACAATTTACAATTGCATGTTAACTTGAAAGTGTATAATATTCTTAATCTTTCTGATGCTATTACTTTTGTAATCACAAAGCCTTACATTTTAGGCAATGAAGCGACAGACAGTTAGAATTGTGTTGCATTAACCCTTTTGTGTTATGGTTATTACCACACAACATGATACTGCAGAATGTATGATATCATTGTTTTGTTTTTTTCTAATATCTCAACCCTTTAAATATTAAAAATTGTAGACATGCTTAACTAACATGTTGACAAATACTGTTGGCATGACTCAGCCTATTGTCTAAATAGAATATAGAAAGTCACCAACCTTTCCGCTTGGATGGATGAGCTTCACCTGTGATTTGAAAGAAAAAAATTATGTATTACCATACCTACTATAGGATACAGGTATTTGGGACATATATGAAGCACATAATATGCTATGGTTATTAACGACCTAGCTTCCATTCCCTGAATTAAGTTCCAAATACAACTATACATTGTATAAAGCAAATATTGATCAAATTCAAAATGTGTTTGCCATTATATTAATTTGGAAGCTTGGAAGCCAACCATAGCAGTCAAAGATATGCTACTTAGTGTGGGGCTCCATTATTGAAATTTGTATTAGATTAGTGTGGGAAACATACATTAAAATACCCTTTACTGTCATATCAACTGTTTATCTGAATATTTAACAACCAATTACTAATTCCTGAGTACAATTAATCACACCTGATTTCTAACAGTTTAGAGGTATAGTTATTTTATGTATACAGTACTATAGGTTTCAAAGCAAGATGCTGTATTCTGATGAGCACCTATTGTTCACCATATTGGACATCACACCTAAAACTTACAGTGATTACAGTTAGTTTAATCCAAATTTAATGTGATATTGTTCTATCACTCATCATTTGAAAAAATCATTCCAGCTAAATATTTGTTGTATTATCGGTTATGCTTTTTAACAAATCAGCACATTGAAGCAGCACAGAACCATTCATGCAAGTGATTAGACAAATAAGTAATAAGCCTTAAAAAAGCATGTTTAACACAAATGGACACTAAATATCTGTAGAAGATATCTGATTTGTTTTTTTTTTGGGGGGGGGGGGGTAGGGGTGGGATTGTGTATTGCTACTCATTTCATCTTTAATGCATCAGTGAATAAAATACCGTCTTCCTCCTCATCATCATCGCCTTCTTCCTCATCTTCCTCCTCCTCACCATCATTGCCTTCACCGTCTTCTTTCGCAGTTATAAAACCGTCATCGTTGTCATCGTTTTCACCATTATCTTCATGGTCATCATCCATGATATCTTCACCTTCATAGTCATCATCATTATAAACATCATTGAACTTTATGTATACATGTCTGAGCGTAAAACTGTGATAAACCCAATACAGATATAGATGCTGCAAAGGGTTATGTGTTACACTGAGAAACTACTGTACATGAGCAGCAGCAATTAAAGTACAGGAGCCTGGAACATAATGCAATAATACTGACTAAGACATTATGGGGAACAAAGCTGATAACCTAGGATGAAGAAGACTGGCTACATTGAAGGATGCTTCCAGCATTTTTAAACTTAAACTGGGCCTCATTCATTTCATAGCTATCCAGTGCTCCTATCCTGCACCAGAGTAAGAATTACAACACAAAATCAAAAAAAGAAAAGAAAATGGATTACAGGAAACCACTGATGCATTTCTAATGTGATGAAATGTGACTTTTAATGCTACCAAATCAACAGTATAGGAGATTTTCTTACAGCTCTTAGCTGGCATCTGGGTTGGTTTAATATTGAAATGATTATTCCCCTCTGGAGCTATAATTTCAAGTAACGCAAAGGACAATGACATCAGCACAGCTTGGTTAGTAAATATTGTGGCACAGTGTATGCATAGCTGAGCAACGGCACAAACAAAGTTTAAACCAAGCATAACCCCTGATTGTAAAGGATAACCGAGATAATGAAGTTACATTTTTGGTCTCATATTTAAGTTAAGTTTTTGAAGGTTCATAAGAAATTGTTTTTAAAGCAACAGTGACCATGCTTAGGAACTTCATCAGAACTTTGATTTAATTTACTCCAGTTCTACTTTAAATTTGCAACAGATATCTCTGCTTCAGCTACCGTACAGTAAAAATAACAACACACCTCTCCTCTTCGGTGGTTGCTCTGTGTCACCTAAATTATAAGGAAAGACATGTCAGTGTAAGTGCCATGCAAAACAGATTTATTAAATATGTAGAAGAATTAACAGAACAAATAATATAGATTACATGAATCAGAGACAAAAATGGGCTTGTGCCTTGAAATTCCATTCCCATTTCCAATGCTTCTTGAACCTAATTCTGCAGCCCCTGATCTCTCAGAGCATGCATTTGGGTGAGCCTCAAAAACTGGGCTTTAACTTACCTCAGTTTGACCAGCATTTTTTATAATTAATAAACATGTATTGTTAGTGAATTTCTGTTTTTGCACATCAAAAGTGCCATACTGTGACATACCAAAACATGCATGCAAAAAGGATCCCTCACAAGCTAAACAGTGGGTGCGAAGACAAATAAAAAGATTGGATTAGAAAAGCAGGTTAATACTACACTGGCAGTACACTCACGTAGAGCAATGATAGTCTATACTTATGTGTCTTTAGATGTTAAGGTTGTATTAAGAGCTTGAATGAAAAGTTGCTCTGGTGAAAATAAATAGGATGCTTGATTTCATTGTGAATCCAGAGTGTTATATGTATTATAATGTTTTTCATACATGTATGCAGTCAGTTTAATTGTCTTCATTATGTGTGTAAAATTATTTTGGTGGTAAACAGTGAAAGCCAGCAGTCCTAACTTGTACTCTGCTTTATAGTACAATGAAACCATTAAAACTACTTCTTCGCATTATCATTTACATCAGTACTGTTATGTCTGTTATTCTGGTGCTGGGTTTGATATTAAATGGCTCTAAACCAGTGAGTTAAATCTGTTTAAATATAAATTATACCTTATATATTTTCTTCCCTTTTTTCCGATTTTACAACAGCTCTACAACGTTTCTATTAGCGTACCATAACTATTCTTCTAACGTTTTAAATTTCAATAAGCTAAGACTGTCATCCCCCATTTAAACCACTTGTATTTTGTCTATTGTATGTGATTATTTACATCACATACATTTCAGGATCTTGAGCTCAACATCCAAACTTTCTGTTGTTAAACATTCTGGAACCTTCCACATGTCACGGTTCCATTGAGATTTGCACATAGTGACAGTGACTACATTCTACAAAAGTTGGAGTATTCCAGACTGTTTCTCAACATAATGTTAATATTCTATCATAATCACCATCTCAAAATACTATTTACATTAATAACTCCACTCCGAGGTTATACTGGGACTGAAAATGATCACAGTATGCAATAAAGGCAGCAAATTCTGATGTGCAGGTATCTATAAGCTAGGAACCCACAACGCTAATGTGCATTGCCTATGTAAAAGTGCACTGTGATGATCTGCAATACTCTTTATATTTTTAATGCTTACATTTGTAAACAAGCATCACACAAATCTCTGTGAATGCATTAAAACCCTGTTTGAGTGTGTTACAGCATTTTAAGCAAGGGTAGGACCAGTGAAGTTGTTAGCTATTAAACAATGGTGCGATCTTTGAATACCTTCATCGTCATCATCATCGTCAGGCGTTATCATGTCAGACAGTAACGACATGACACCATGAATCCAGTCAGTGGACTCTTCCACCACTTCGTCTATGACTTTCATTGGGTCAGAGCCAAGCTTACTTATACCTCCTGAGTACAGGATTAAAAGAGAGCAATACAGTAAGGGTGAAGAATAGTGTTTACATATACCATCTTCCAAGAGCTACTGTAGTCAGAAATAAGGAAAAGTTAATGTAATCCCATGTTAAGGGGTATCTTGCTGTAGACCTGAGAATGAAGCTACAGTAATGTCAGCACATTAAGGTAATTAAGGTAATTAAATAGTTTTTTAATCGTTTGTCAGTTAACTTATATATATATATATATATATATATATATATATATATATATATATATATATATATATATATATACATATTCTGCTTTAATTAGGCTTTAAACAAATGCAACTGCAGTCTCTAGAAGCATCAGGTTTAAAATTAAGGTTAAATAATTTAAACATCTGTTAATTATTTATACCTCACCTCACATTAAAAAGTATGTATATAAACATTTCAATACTAGTAGTATTTACTAAATAATAATTAGTCATTTTAAAATCAAATCATAAGGATTGGTTTAGGTTCAATTATGTGATGGATATATTTAACAGGAATGTCCAGTATTGATGGGGATGTACTCCTATTATTTTATATGATTAAAATACTTCATAAATAGTAACAGGAAGAAGTGTAAGAATATCATATGCAACATATGCTTGTCTGCTGTACTAGTGTATTGAGTATTGTCTGAAAAAGTTGCAGGTTTTGGCTATACTGTAATCGTGTGTAGTAGTAGGAAACATCAACATAAGCCCATCTTGGTAACTATCTGTAAACAGCTTACTGTGTTCTGCTCCCTGTATTAGGGAATCAGTATAACTGTGAAATGTGAAAAGACAGTTAACTGTATTATGGAGAATAGCTGGTGTGTGAAATGCTTCAGTGATCTTGACGTGATCCAGGACTTCCCAACCACTCTGGCTGCAGTGTTTTACAGACACATGCCAAAAGCAAAACAACTGATCCATAAACAAAAGATATGTGCAAGTACAAATAAAATGCAGGATTTACAGTACAGTCCCATTCTTCTCATAAAAAAAAAAACATTCATTATGACCTACAAATCCAGTTATTTGTTAGTATCAATTTTCTTTAACAAAACAAGACATGCACAGACCAAAAAGTAGTTGTGCTTTGTAACTTAGTCGTTGTACTTTAAGTAGGATTTGACATAAATCAGTATTGTAATGTACTCTGTTGTGTTGAAGCTCCATATGACAAGAATTAATTCTAGATGCAGGTTAATGTCAGACGGCCTATTAAATTCACACTTGTGTTTCCACATACTTGCATTTTAAGAATGGAGTTTGGGATCTGGCTGTAAAATGCTGAACCCCATAATAATGTGAGCAATCTTTTAAGTATTTGGAATGCATTTTGTAAATGTTGCTTGCTATTTTAAATTCACTATTACATATTAAGTGGTAAAGTGTTAAAGAAGGAGTAGGTGTAGATGTTGGGTTTGTAACCCCATGGTACAACAACCCTAGAAACACAACTGGTGAGTGCATTCCTATGAGTTTGTAGTCCACACTTTTCTAATAGCATGTATTATTGATTATTCTATATTTTCATAAACAAAAATAAAGTGATTTTTCATATTTGAATAGTCATCTTCATAGTCAAGATCTTGATCAAGAAATTGTACAGCCGTGATTACAAATTCTGCATGTTTGCCTTTTAATTTGTGTGTTCATTAGTTTATTATGCATCTTCAAACTGTCTACATCATAAAAAGTGTTAGAAAGTAGCCACCACTGCAAAGAATGTAATGCACCACAGGATTCCTTGCCTATAGGGCTCTTGGCTTCCTTTAGTGCTTTGCCGAAACCAGGCTGATGTGCTCCTGTTAGGACAAAAAATGTTTAAGGAAATTGGTTGGGGAAATGGAAGTGGAAGAGTGACCCCTTGCTTGATAGCATGCGCAATTACTACAAAACCTCCCGCTAAATTAGTTTGCTGTTTGTGTCGTAATTATCATTTATTAAAATGAATACAAAAAGCTGCAAGCTTATCAAAAGCTCCTTAAAGGCATAGCATTTGAAAGGATATATTTGCCATGGGCACAGTGGGGTCTGTAATGGTTTTTCTTTTCTGTTTAATCAAACATCATTCCTAACTTCACCCACACTTGATCTATGCATCTAAAAAAGAAAAACTATCGCAAATTACAAAAGAAACATCTTGTTAAATGAATTGATTCTTCCATTTATTAACTTAATAATGCATTTTATGAATATTCCTGGTATTTTTAGATCTAATAAGGTTGGTTAGGTTGGGTCTAGCAGTACTTGCAGTGTCTTTAACATTATGCAAAAGTTCACTGAAAAGTTAGGTAATATTGTCTTGCTGCTTTGTCACACTCCATTTGTCAGGGAGAAAAAACTGTGTAATAATGTATTTGATCAAAATTTTATGAAATAGACTTCAATATTTCTGCACTGAGTAGTTTATCATTACAACTTTATATTACTGAGTAAAGCCAATTGTCAAAAAGATGGAATGGACTATTATTAAATTATAGTGTTTAGAAAAATGAAGATACATTTTAAATTTGGCAGCTTTTGTAGCTGTTGTAATATCCATATATCATCAAAATGTTATGGGAGCAAAACACACAAATGCACTATATTCTCTTTAATTTTATTCTTAATGATTAATTTGCATCACAGTAAGCAGTCGTTAATTTAAAATGTAATACATACTACCAGTCACACAGGAAAAATCAGTAAAGCAAGTTAATAATACTGTATGTATAGTTTACTGTAAATATTGTGTTGGGTACATTTTTTGTATTCAATGCTACAGAGTGAATAACGGGTTTTGCAATCTATCTTGCATTCATGCAAATCCGAAGACAAAAAGAGCAGCTGAATGCTAAACTTGGAAAGTAATTCCCGTAATTCGGCGGTTTAATTTTGGTTAAATATACATTATTTCCCATAAACATATACACATATGTTTTACATTAATTTATGTATCGCATATATAATGATCAAATGCATTTAGGTTGGACATTTAGGACATTAGGTAACTAATATGCACACTAACACCTGGTAGTTGCTTTACACATTGATAGTTAAAGTCTAATATTGGGGAATAGAAGATCAAAGTATCCATCAATTTCAGAAATAATTTTAATAATTGGCTGGGGTCTTTTAAAACTTTTCTTACACAATAATACTTACTGTATATAGCATGCAAATCAGTGATTTTGACAATAAACAGAGATAAGTGTTAGTTTATTTCTACAGTAAGTCAGTGTGCAATAATCACATAAATGAATAGCTGGAACATACATACCAACACATGATGACAGCCTTTGATACCAATTGAATTGCATGTTGTATTGCAATAGCTTACTTGATTTTGCAGTGACTGCTTTCTTGATTTAATACCCTAGCCTATAACTGATGTGTTTTCTTTACCTCTTATTTGATTCTATAAATGATCTGCTCATTACAACACTTTCATTTTGATATGCAGTCCTTTGAGGGATTCTTTTAATCCAGATTGTTCTTGTTTTAAGGTAAATTTGTAAACATGCTTATTTAAGTGTGAAAGAAAGACTGGTGAATAGGAAGATGTAAAGTGCCTACTGTGTGCTTTAAGTAAACCACTGGGATGAGATGACATGCATGCTTAGTGTTAATATTTATTTTATTGTTAAATTATTTTAATTTTAGTAATTAGTAGGAAAATGGAACCTGATTTTAGTTTCATTGTAGGGACTCTAAGAACCATGTGGTGAATTCAAGGGTTGATTGGTCACACTGGTTCAGTTTCCAGCTGATTTCTGAGGCATCGGTTCATTGGATCCATAATTGATCATTAATAAATGAATCCCTGTGGTTTGCTTTATGAAATTTTATAATTAAAGTTCGGGAGGAGGGTCAGACACCAATCTCCGCGTCACCAAATTGAATCATTCAATTTACACATTAGCTAATTTAAATTGTTAGCACTATAAATACCCGCTTCACTTATCTCTCAGTTGTGTTTTGATTTCATCGTAACCCACCACCTCCCCATCTCCTCCTTTCTTAATAACAGTTTTTATGTTTTATCAAATGGGGGTCTCAGCCTCGTCCAGTTGGCCAGGCAGCGAACCCTCAAACCAAGTTAGGTTTGATGCCAAATGAATGTGTATATACAGCATACTTTTCTGTTAAATCGCATACTCCGCATTCTCTACAATAAATATTTGTACTAAAACATTTTGTGATTGGTGTTTGTCCCGAACTACTGAAATGTTATTTGGTTACTTTGGGTGTCAGTCTTGTGCAGGGCACACATGAGTTGGGTTTGAAATAGAGAACCAGTGGCAGCTGGAAGGTGATGTCGCTCACAGGGGGCGGGGTTAAGAAGGATAAATACTGGAGTATGGTGAGCAGGTCAGAAAAGAGTACAGAGAAGTGGGTCGTGAAAAACAGGAAGACCTGGCATCAGAGGCCCTGTCTAATCGAACATTTTAAAATAAATATGCTTTTTATTTATTTATATGTAATATGCAACAATAAATACATAGCTTTAACGCGGAGGCAGCTGTCCGATCCCAATTCTCCACTCAGTCCCCACTGCATGCTCGGAGGAGGCAGATGCGCTGTTGTCCCCTCTGTAGTTATGATTACCATGTCTATTAGCCAATCACGTTCTTCCATTTCTTCAGCTGGCTTGCATGGAACACTGAGTAAAGCCGTCTAAAAAATAGCCACGGGTGGCATTCCTCCCTTCCTCTATTACCTGCTTTAGCCAATCGTTGGACATGTGCCCTGCCACATTGATAACCTCGGATGTTAATACTGATGAGAGTGAAAGGAACAAAATGTGGTTTAAAAGGACGTAGGAATGCCTATAGATTGATTCATTTCAATTTTAATACATTTAAAAAATTGTAATTAGTAGTTATGTTTGTTTCTTCAAATTGTAAAGTACTCCGGAATTAAAGTTTGGCTGAATTGCTTCCTTTTTATTAAATATATATGTTTCATATGTACAGAACAGTATATCGTTATTTATTAAGTTTAGAAAATTAAGTCGATAGGATGTACTTGATTTTTCTCTGTATTTCTCCGGCCGTAACAACTGTGTTAAAGTGAGGTGGTCTTGAAATATAAATGTTATATTAATTACTGTCATACACAGTGCATTTTTAAACATACACTAGCAGTGTGTAACAGTTCTGGAATATCGAGAATCCGGAATGTAATGCATTCATTTTGCAATGAGCAAAATAATTGTATAGATAAAACAACTGGTTCAAATAGGCAATGGAAGGTTATGAGATGATTTCATTTTTCAGAAGAGACCAAAGGCCAAAGGCATATTTTCTGACAGGAATGAAACCATTTTAACAATATAAAATTGGCAAGTAATTACTCAGAAAAATGATTTAGCTCTGACTAGCAGTATCAAAGTTATTTTGTGCTTATTTTTTTCCTTTCAGAAAATGTGCCTGCTGTACACAGGACACCCACAACATCTTAAAAGAGCGTAAGAAGCAAGATCTGAATAAGTGCCTTAGCTGCCCCCAAAACACCATAAGCATATCATGTTTTGTACGCCAATGTTTAAACTTAACCTCTTTTTACATATTTTCCAGCCATTACCTTTTTTTTAGGTAAATGCACTCAATTTGAAACAGATTTCAAACAAGCAGCATGCCAATGTAGACACAGCCTAATCTTTCTAGTAAAGTTTGTATGTATACATCTATCACATCAAAACACTTTGTGATTATTGCACCTGTTTTCATGCACCAATACAACAGTTAGGTCTCCAGGCACACATTGAGAAACAATTCCACTGCAGGCAGAATGTATTTACCAGGTGGTAAACAGGGGTCATCACAGTATTGTGTATAGGGTGCTTTATATTGGATGGCAACAGGATGAGTCATGGAACGAGCAGTGAAAAAAGGAGGGAAAGTTATTAGCCATGAAGAGATTGAAAAAGTGATTGACAGTGTCTGTATTCTCTCTCTGCAATTTAGTGTGCAAAAAAAAAATCTTATCCACGTCTCACTTTTACTTCTTGAGCAGCTATCCCCATTTTTAATGGATTATTCTTCTACACTAGCTTGCATTTTCTTTGCTGCGTTACTATTTTTTGCAATGTTTTGCTTTTTATATTTTAGTCAATAATTCTGAAAGGAATGTCATTTTATACAATCCTAATTTTAATTGATGATGTGTGAAGCTATTTGGGTTTTATTTAAAAACTTCTTACTGCCCAAATTAATCCATGTCTGTAAAAAAAAAATATATATATTATTAAAAAAAAAAAGAAAATCTAATGAGAAAATATGAATGAAAGCCAAAACTATACAGTAAATAATAATACATATTATTTCCCCAGATACTACAAACATAATGGTAATATGTACTGCTATTCAATACATTCCTATGTACAATTTGGTCAGATATCAGTTTACAAAGAAGATATTGAAAGCCAATAATTCACACCTGATGCTTTAAGGCATTTATCATGTTGCAATAACAAGTTAAACCTTTCAAGTTAATTATAAACAATCAAAGTGAATGCAACTCCTTTTGATGCCTATTACAGTACATTCTTTACTCATTAAA
The DNA here is from genome assembly GCF_902713425.1 of Acipenser ruthenus. Classification (NCBI taxonomy): domain Eukaryota; kingdom Metazoa; phylum Chordata; class Actinopteri; order Acipenseriformes; family Acipenseridae; genus Acipenser; species Acipenser ruthenus. The sequence continues at coordinate 15,957,760 of NC_081194.1, forward strand.
GAGGCTGCTGAATGCATTGTATCCCTATGGTTTGCTGAGTAGGCCTTCAGCATTGATGACTCACAAGCTGGTAACTCTCTCACTCTTTAAACATACTGGTGTTCCCCACCCAGGGGTTATTTGGTGGCTTCCCTATTAAAGTCATTAAATACAATAACAATACAGTAGAAAGGGGTTAGAATTATGTGTATATGAAAGCAAGTTTAATTTTTACACATGAAATTTAATTGAAAATAGGCATGTATACATTTAAGTTTGACCAACAATTTTGCATATAGGTATGCCAAAATGTATGGAGGATAAAATGATTAGATTAATGTGTATACAGTATCCAGTTGATGAAAGTTGTGGTCTGCAAGTAGGAAATTAAATCAATCAACAACATTTTCAAAATGATCGATATATTTGAAACCCCATGCTGAAGAAAAACAGCTCTTAAATGTTTGTAACAACAACAGCAACACAAAGTTTTTTTCTTAAATGCCATCTCTTTTATAGCTGTTATCACTTAAATATGTCAATTATAACATTGTACTGTTGTAAGTAGCAGATGCATATCAATTTTGCTTATAGAGGAATGCATGACTAGTACATTTCAAGATGAAAAGAAGAGGCTGTCCCCAGAGTTTTTAATATGTTGAATTCAAAGAAGGATATAATGGGATGGATGTAATAACAAGTCAACAAGGCATTATAGGTATATTTTAGTGTAAAGTAACATGACTGTGTTACACTGCAGCTTTGTTAAACTTGGACCGCACATCTTTGTACACTTTTAATTCCTGTGACATGATTACCTAATTAGCTAGAACACAGAAAAGGACTTTTAGACCACAGGAAGTAATATGATACTAGGAGGAGCGTGTGTAAAACTTATTTTCATACAATTTGGTGCTTGAATGTGTTAAAAAAAATACAAGTACAGAAAGATCTTCAACACAATGACCTACTTGTGATAATGCTAACAAGAGGTAACATCAGCTTTAAAACATCATAAAAATGTATTACTTACCAACATAACTCTTGTAATCCATTAAATCAAACATGACAATGGCAACAGCTGACCAGGTGACAATTAAAGCAACAACAAGCAACAATGCTGTAGGGGAGCTGAATGTTGAAGCTAAGTCGTCAGCCACAGATTTCTTTGGCACATTTGATGAAGGTTTCGGGACAGCTCCATTCTTGTTGTCTATCACAGCTGCGGTGGTGGCAGACACCTGCCCTGCACAGGGTTAAAAAGAAGAGAGTGTCAGACTGCATTTAGTGACAATGATGAAATGTTACATTACAACACTCTCAGTCACTGATGTGAAACAGTCCTCTTTGCAGCAATAAGCAAACACATGAATACTGTTATCCTTTCTGTGTCACACTAATGCATTTACGTTTTTTAAAAACAATACAGGTTTTATATTTAGAAGGAAACATAAAGAAAACAGTTGCCTTTTTATTGGTACAATTGATATCTGTAATATCTTCTAACTTGGAAAATCTGACCCAATGAATCAACAAAAACAAAAATTTGCATTACAAAATTCAGCTGGCAGTGCAATAGCTACTAAAATCAAATACTCAAACAAGCATTGCTTGAAATGTATTCAGAAGCTAAAATAGACATGTTCATATTCCATGTTCCTATAATTTATTTGATGAGGTACCATGTTTATTTTACTGTAATAAGGCTCTAAATAATTATACATTTTGTCAGCTAATTCATAATGAAAGAATAATATATTTTTAATTTTGAAAGAATATAGACATGAAAACTCCACATTTTTAGCAGTACTTTTTTTCTGAGCAACTTACAGAGACTAGTGGTTGAACCATGCATCAATAACTGCTGTTGCAGTCACTTACAATAGGACCTCACTAACGGTGTCTTAATGGTTTCATTCCTGTAATTAACTTACAAAGTTTTGGTTTACATAATGGAGAGGAGTAAACATGTGCTGTTGAGTACTGTTTGGTGAAATATAGTACCAACCTGTGTCTCTACGGTTACATAAATTAAAGTTGAACTCTTACCACTGCAGTATTAGTCTCTGTCCTATCTTTCATTGGGATAATCATAAATGTATTGTGCCAGCAGGGCTTGTGTAAACTTAAACTCTTAGAATGGGTGCATGGTCACTTTGTAAAACATACCAGTATCAACTTACAGGATCAGCTGATGAACTGCTGAACAAACAATGGATAACTTCTCACTGTTTTATGAACAACCCGTTTTAGTCAACATGACATTCCATGCAGTTGTCTCAGATTAATTGTATATTAATTTTAAATTGAATTCATAAAAAGCAAACAACCTTGTATAACAGGCTTAATCCTATTCAACAAAGAAGCACACAGCTACAGTATACTGATATCTTTAAACTTTTGCATGACATGCATGGAAACGAGAGCCAGGCTCCTAACGGCAAAATAAATACTCTAAACAAATACAATCTCAATGCTACAAAAAATGTTGTGGATTAACATCAACTAGCAACCAGGCAACAACCAATATTGTACTAAAGAGTAAGTAGCGGGGTTCCGAAAAATATAGCGTTACACGTCCCCACGTGTTGCTACAACTGTTTAAATAAAGTACCTGTAAATTTGTCTTTTCATTGTTAACATCCTGACAACGTTTTACACTTATAACTTTAAAGTCTGTTTTCAAAGCATTTCAAAATGTCTGCTGTAGTGCATTGATAGTGTAAGGATTATTGCCTGCATTGTCAAACAGGTAACACAGCAATAACGATCCATGATGTGCACACAAAAAGCTGAGTACCAATCAATGGCAATTAACTTCCGCATTGAGGCCCAAATTTATAAAGGGGAAAAACCAACCGCAAAAAGCCATGTAATGTGCATGTTCAGTGCGGCCGCACTCAGCGTCAAAGCAGGCGATTCCACAATCAAACAATTTAAATACCCCTCACCTTCGGTGGAGAATTACACACCTCTCACAATAAATAGCGGGTTTGGGTCAACCCTGCGTGTGTAGGCTACACATTCCAAAAGAAAATGAATGGCACACAAAGACCTCAGCCTGGTACTAGCCATGGTGATGAGGATGCTCGGAAGCGAAAACTGAAATTGGAAATTTTGGTACAAGCAGTACTTGTAACACATGGAGTGTTACAAGCTCGAAATACATCACCAGGACAAATGAATAAAATATGGAATGCGTGGTGGCTTGTTAATAAACAAATGTACCACTTCAGAGTTTGTAGTCTAGGTTGCTTATACATTACGACGCATCATCCAGTTACTGTGCTTCGTATATTAGTTCAACTTCTTATTTGGTATAGAAAAATTCCAGGCGTATAGACGTTTCAAACTTCAGAAACAATACGTTTTATTTACTTACATCCATGGCAGTCAAACGTGTGGAAAATCATTCCATTGTACAGCAATATATTCAACAACAATAACTCTGTACAGCTTCATACGAACAGTCTTCAGTTTAACTACGACTTGTATCTTCTTAAATTATTCTGCAGTTACAACTTTCCTATTTCTTATGTATGTCTGTATTTCTGACTCTATGTATGATTTTAAAGCATACAGTATCTGTATGGTCTATAATATAGCTACATTATTCAAATGCAACCAATTCATCATGTAAATGTGATCTTTCCTTAATCCTAACTCAAGAACCATTGCTGTGGAAACTGGGATATGTATTTCTTGCCCAGGACTACAATCCCACAATTCACTGCAAAACTGACACATTTCTAAGGAAAGTGAAATAATTATTATTTCATATCAAAAGCACAACAGAAAGGTAAGACAAGTTTGTTTGATCACATCAGGTTATACACGGTAGTGCAGAGGGACACAGGGACCCAAAATAGTTTAATCCGGCACTGCCAGAGAGTCATTAATATTTCTTACTAATATTATTGGGGGGTGCATTACTGTGTCGGCCTCTGGAGACAACAACTTTATAACAAGTGTTCAGTTTATGTTTAATGGATATATTGATATTACAGTTAGGGGTGTAGTGGCTGTCCTAAAATCAATAATGGTACATTCTAAACAGTTAACCCTTCATGTTTAATTAAATTAAATATGATTGTTTTGCACTTAACTTTTTCATAAGAAATCAAGAAGTTATTTATAATCCAACATGTGTACAAAAGCAAATGGTAGCCTTGCATTTAAAACTGCAGCTATGGTTCTTCATAGGGATCAGAGAGAAGGACACTTTATTTTATGAGAGGAACTTGTTTTACAAGGGATGTTAAATGCAACTGCTCAGTCGTACACCCCCCATAAAATGCATGGGGTACATATTATAGTCTAAAAATTTCTGTACAGGTAAATTCAGAATGACTGTCCCTGGTACAGTACATGCACGCTTGCATTATTATAGTTTGAGATATAAGTATGTTAATATCAAAATATAAACCAGCCATCTTAATTTGAATTTGAATTTTGTAGTTACAAACTTACAAAGGACTTGCATATTGTATTGTTCTTTGCTCCAATGCAACTGTAAACAACCTTCTCTTTTTGAAAAAACAATGGCAAAGGTAAACACCTGTACCTTGAAAATGCTTAAATTGCAGTTGTGCTTAAGTTATGAGGCATTTTGTTGAGTAATATTCATTTCCCTACCATTTATAAACATGAAGGGTTACCTTTTATCTGACCGGCCAATAAACTGCTCTTGAAATTATCACAGATTTAAAAAAAATAGAAGTCAACTGAAATGTGTTTTAATCGATGTCTAAATTACACCTTTTCTTCTACTAAGACACTCTTCTTCTAAAATGTTGTTTGTCCATACAGTGTCTGCATGCACTCTACACTGTAGAGGTCTTTTGAATGAGGTCATCATGGCTTCCCTGGGTTGCATGGGCCCATTCCACACATATCCTTTAACTGTTAACGTAGTAAACCTGCGCTGTATACATTTCTAGCCCATGGTCTTATTATTTTATATATATATATATATATATATATATATATATATATATATATCAGGCAGTTTAGCAGTTTAAAGACAAAAAGCCAACATAATAAATTACAAAAATGTTAGAATGTAATGTGTTTATGTGTTTATTTTGCCATTGGTAACATATCAGTGCTAATTTATTTTGATAACCAGGTTTCATAATACCACATATGCACCTATTGCATTTTCTTTTATGTCATTGCTGAATCATAAAATGGGATTCTAAATTTGAACAGAGTAAAGACAATTGATATAAAATGTTTTTTTTTTTTTTTTTTTTTTTTTTAGTCCCATAGCTTAGTCCAGGGTTACTGTAACTTTCCAACCCTATTCAATTTCTCCCACTACCTTATTGAAAAATAACAAACAATCCTTTGGAATAAGAGCAATATACTATACCCATCATGCTGAGGATTTCTTGGGAATATCGAATAAGCTGTCAAATGTACATGCCAAAGACGAATTGTATCAGTTAGTATTAATACTGAAGTCTGACCACAGTATGAGTGTCCACTGCTTTACATTAGAAACTGCCAGCTTCAACCACCTGTTTTAGCACTTTACAGCAGTCCCTGCTGTCAGACAGCAAATTATAGATCATTTCCAACTGCTGACTAAAGGTCCTCTGTGCACAAACCATATGCCAGTTCCACTCAATTCAGCCAACTGTCCAAAGTAGTATACGTTTTAAATCTTCAAACCTGTGTTTGTACAGATAAACCATCACACGTGCTACTAGTAAAACTTTTACATATTGCATGGTTAAGTGACAGAAATTAAACTTTAGTTTAAAAAGTAACATTTATTTGCAGACATTTCTATTAAGATCAAGTTATGCAACATGACTTGGTATTGACAACAGACAGAATACAGTATTTAAAGTACCTTAATTATTATTACTTTACAGTGGTGGTTCACAGTTGGCATATAAAAAGTACTTGCATTTCCACAATAGATTGAGACTAGTGCAAATAGGAGTCAGGTCTATGCACGTATGATAATGCCTGGGAACGAACATTTTGTAATAAGATGCCATTTATAAATTGATCACAATTACAGAGATGCAATATCATATACAGCTATGGCCAAAAGTTTTGCATCACCCTATAGAATTAACTAATTTTGCTTCATAAAGTCAATTAAAACCTGGCTGAATAATGTTATGTTAAGATATTCAATTACATACTGCTTTGTAGTTTTCAATATACTTAACGAAAAACTTGCAAAAAATTGTGACATTTCGAAAGCTAACATGAAATACTGTACTACTATCATGGCTTCCGGTAGACTTTTGCGATATCATTTTGTAGTTTCTTTGATTACGTGATGTTAAATAAAATATCTAAATTATGTCCATATAGTTGTTGTTTTTTTTAAATTGTCTCAATAGGAGAATTCTAGGTGATGAAAATCTTTTCGCAATAGCTGTAAATCACTATTTATTGTATTTGAACTATAGAATGAGTAAATATAGAATTAGTAATGATTTCACTATGAAAAGTCCACTGTGAAAAGTTATCTGATTTAAAATAAATATCTATCCCACACCCACACTGACAGGCTGTCTAACACATCACTTGTCAGGCTATATGATCTGCAGTATTTATAGAAACCTATAGTCATGTAATCCTCCCATGATGTACCCAGTAAAAGGCCTGCTTAATAACTTTCAAAATGTCACTCTTTCAAAGTTTTCAAGTTCAGTATTATGCAAGTCAACACGACAGGACAGGTAACCAAATCATTGTGACAAGGGTAAGACATTATTGAATAGAAAAAAAATCAGAAAAATTCAGACAGTACCTTCAGCAGTGATCTCAGTCATGGTGCTGTGCGGTCTCTTATTCAAATCTAGTTCCCTTGCTTGTAAAATATCTTTTGGGGGTAAAAGTTGTGTCTCCTTCTTAGATTTCTATTCCTTTTTGCTTCTGTGACCCCTGCTAGAATCCTTCCCCTTTAGCAAAGCCCAAAGCCTTTCCTTGACACTTATTGCCAAGTCTTGAGTTTCAACTTCTTTCTAAAATAGCAATGTCCCAGACCAGGTCAGCCACCGTTCCTTTATTGCATCGTAAAAGTGGGTCTGAAGGCAGCAACCAGCTCCAGGTGGGGTAGCAAAGCAGGAAAAGAAAGCTCATGCAGTGGAAGATTCAGTTAAAGCCTGCAAACTTCTCCCAGTATAATTACAGGCTGGGGGGGGGGGGGAGGAGTATAGGTCAGAAAGCATCAAACCAGGGCCTCAATGTAACCTTATCCATTACTGCTCCGGTTTATTCTTAGAGCACTTAATACCAGGAGCATTCTGCCTTGCCTTTTTTGGCCAGGGGTGTGACCAGACAGAGGCCACTGCTGTCACTGATGTGGAGGGGATTGGAGTTGCTTATCTCTGTTTTTATTGTGACTGACAACCATCTCCTCTAACACAATACAGACAGCACTGGCTCACTACACAGAACACTCATTTGAAAAAAAAAAAAGGTGCCTAATAATAAACTAATACTCATATTCCATACTAGCAGGCAATTAATGCAGTTGTGTTTTCTCATTCCTACACTGTTATGCGTCATGTACCATAATTCAAAATCAGTAAATGAAAGGCAGTGGATTGATTAACTCCTTGCCTTTTAACAACGGCTTTTCACTTTTGGAGTCTCTGTGGAAATCATGTTAAAAATCCTTTCAACGAGAGAGACAGAAAAAGATCACATTTGGAAAATGGGATCATAAACCTCAGATTAAACCATGCTTTACATAAGTGTGTAAAGGCTGCAATTACAGAGAAACCCAGAATTACTGAATACCAGGAAAGCTTTCCATAAACAGTAATAATGGCTTGCTGGAAAATGGGGCTTAAGAAAGCATGCTCTCCCCAAAATGAATACCCTCCCCCATTATAAAAATGTCTGTTTTTACAATTACTATTGATAATAACAATGTGCATTTGAACAGGGAAATATGAGAAAAAGTAAATACTTAAAACTATTTTGCAAGCTACTTCTTATTTTTGCTATTTCTAACTGTAGCGCATGTAGCACTGCTTGTCACAAGAAGGCAACTTCTGTAGAGGAAGGTAATTGTATGCTGTGGCTGGCAAAATCTGCGCTCATTAACATTTAAAGATGTACATCATCTTCTCAATCCCCTCTCTGAGGATAGAGATGGCTTGTTCAGGAAGAAGGCTGTCACAATTCATGGAGCAAGCTTTCATTCAACCCTCATCAATACAATATCTGGACAAGATCTGGACAGCAGCATGTTTCTCCCTGAGACTTGCACTGTCAGTGAGGTTGATTTGGATGCTCATGGTGCTTCTTCCACCCTCACCACTAGAACTATGATTGACTGATCAAACACCTGGGTTAGAAGGTTAAACTATGGTTTATAGCACAAAGCCCCAGAATTTGCAACAGTTGACGTAAAGTAATTGTTAGGATAACTGAATCAGTCCACACCACCAACCACAGTCTGTATAGTGCTTCATAGGGCAATATAAAAAGCTTCCCTTATACGAAAAGATTGTATTGACAACTATTATACATCTTGATGTATAATAGTTATTGAAAAAGATTTGGTATAGCTTCTTGGTGATGATTCTATTACACACTGCAATATAATTATGTGCAAATATTATACACTATGCTTTGTGCACCACAAAGATAGTTATGGTGATTGTTGAATCTTAATATATTATTTATGAAAACTATCATATTAAAATACATGTATAATCTCAAGCTTAAGACCAGAGAGAGAGCGAGAGAACGGAAAATGTCAGGACTGCCTCAATAAAGTGTATACATAATGGTGAACAAATGTAGAGCAGAATTATTTATTGCTGAACCCTTTCAATACTACATAATTTAATTAATGTTTACTCACGGTTTAACATTTTTGAACCCTTAGCAATACAGAAAACATCTATACTGTCCTACCTGCTATTTATATCCATGTTCAACCTGATCACATCTGTTTTCTGTTGCAACACTACCCATCCTCTCCAGCCCCAACGAAAATACAGTGGCTCTCAAAAGTATTCACCCCCCTTGGACTTTTACACCACCAAAGGTCCCCATCCAACTTGACGGAGCTTGAGCAATTTTGCAAAGAAGAATGGGCAAAAATTGCAGTGTCCAGATGTGCAAAGCTGGTAGAGACTTATCCAAATAGACTTATGGCTGTAATTGCTGCCAAAGGTGCTTCTACCAAATATTGACTCAAGGGGGTGAATACTTATGCAATCAATTATTTTCTGTTTTGTATTTGTAATTAATTTAGAACAATTTGTAGATTTTATTTTCCACTTTGACATGGACTTTTTTGTGTTGATCAGTGGCAAAAACTCCTAATTAAATCCATTTTGATTCCATGTTGTAACACAATAAAATGTGGACAAGTCCAAGGGGGGTGAATACTTTTGAGAGCCACTGTATTTACATTACGTTTATTGAGTCGTAAAAGTCAACATGGTATGAAAAAAAAAAAAAAAAATTTACAAAACACTTTTCCAATCTAAATAAGTATTTGAAACACCAATAGTCTCTGATAAAAATATAAAATACTATTTCTATTTTAAAATAGATACACTATTTTGTAAATAGCAATCGCTATCCATGCCTTTGGATTATCTCTTCAATTCATGTTAACTTTGGCAACTGATGGTAGCTGTATTATTTTTTCTTTATGGTAACACTAAGCAACGATAAATCCGGAGTGCTGTGGGAGAAGAGACTGGAGGAGGCAATATGATGCCAAAACCACTGCTTCTGCACGTGTAGCAAATGATGCCCCTGGAAAACATGGGTATGTGTGAATATGTAGATGTTGTGTGTAGCTGGCATAGTGCTAAGTGGCTGGGCAGAGGGTCTAGTTTTAGATGTTTTAATTTGTAGGTGTAGTTAGTTCTCAGCAGGGGACTAGGATTTCAAGCCTCATGTGTTAAATTAGTCCCCTGTTTTATGATCCGTTATTGGCTTTGCAGTCACTTTAGAGCATTTGAGTTCTTTAATGAAGTGGCAGAAAGGATTGGGTTGGAATCATGACCTTCACAGAGTTTGTGGCGTTGCATAAACACTAGTGAAGCAGCAGGGTAGGGCCAGAAACAAGACAGCAGAAGCAGGGTTTGGGTTCACCGAAACGATGATGTATGCCCAATAAACAGTCGGTGCAATAAACAGCCTACTGCCTACCCATGAGCAATTAAACTTGTGTGTCCGTACCCCGTATCATACACCCCCCCGCCGCCCGCTCCCACTTGAATGCCATAGTGGTGATTTAAATGAATAAACTTGCCACATTCACTTAATGCATGAATTTGATCACTTATATAATTGTACAGTAAAAGTCACAATCGCTGTTTTCTGGTGAGCAGCCTCCTTGTACTCAGAGCATTCTGCTCTGGCTGAGTGCAGCTGCTGGCTGCCTGGTGTCACATGCAGCAGTTGTAGGAACAACTTGTCACATACTTTGCTCTTAGTTCTACAGGGTACGTACTCACAGACATACAAAAATGTGCAACTTGAGCTGCTTTGTGATGTCATGCAGTTGACAGCAGTTTACTGTACAGAATAGAACTTCGATAAGGTAGAACTTCCATGAGGTGAGGCTCACCCTTCTCACAGCAGCTGCTTTTCACATTAGGCAGCACAGTTTCCTTTGGAAAGAAAACGCAGGTTTTCACTGATTTTGTATTACCAAAGCACACACTATTCACAGTATAGACTGTTATTAACAAACTGTATTAAGGAGTTCAATTGTATTTGCTGTAATGTGTAGGCTAATAACACACACACACATGCATGGCACATACAATTTTGTTAACCTTTGTATCATTGCCACATTTAAAAAACACAAATATACTATAAATGTCACTTGTAGTTTGTTAATGCATTTAACATTTGCATATCATGGCCAGTTTTAACTACAAAAGGTTGCATGTTATTCGCTTTACATTACGGTCTTCTCCTACACAGCATACAGCACGTCTATGATTTCGTATTTCTTCAGCCATTCATTTTGTTCATTCACTGTTTTAGATGCAATGATGTGTGAGTTTTCAGGATTCTCAATTAATAAGAAAAACAGAAGTTTAGAATACAGTTACCACACCTTTGATACAATTTTTCTTCTCAGGACACTGTACTAGAAGCAAATGAATTACTGCTGGAAAGCTATGACAATTCATTGTATTATTCTATAAATACTGTTCTCCTTGATCAATCCATCACATACTGCACCTTAAAAGCATCCAAAGCACAGTGCAATGCACAGAAAGGCATTTTCACAATGATCAGCATCCATGGTAGGGTTTGCTTTGCTTAACCCCTACTGCATCTCTTGGGTGACCAATGTGGATTTAAGAGATGTTTAGACAGCTTTAACAGGTACAGTATGAAAGACAGTATGTATGCTTTTTTAATTTCTAAGAATTGCGGATTGATCCATTAATATTTAAAGAACTGTCCCCCTTATATTACTTTATTTTTTAAACCCAATTAGAATGCCCAGATTAGAATTCAGGGTAATACACTGAAGCAAGGTCACAAATAGCAGAAGATTTTTGTCTATGCTATTTTGGTTATACATACACTGCTGCACGTGGTTGGTAAAGCAAAACATTGCTATCTGAGGCCCAAAACAGACTCAAACAACGAGTATCATAATAAATCTTTTAGTGGTATTCAAATACTGCCACCTTTACAGTGGATGAGAATTACACTTAGGTTCTCTATTTCCTATAATAAATGACCTTGATATGAATGTTCTCTTATTGTACAACCTGACATACTGACCCCATGATTTCCCCTGGCCTCTACACTTCCTAATACAACACTTTTTTACTCGATTTAGGGTGATTTTAGCGTATGTCCCTTCGGAAGCATTTGGGTAAAATTATATGTACATTTAACTGTAATATTTCACATTGACATAAATCATTTTTTTTGTATGAGGCCTATTTTCAGCCATAAATAAACTTCTATTCTGGTATTACTTTATACTGTTGCTAGACTCTGAAGAGTACTATATATAGAAGTAGTTTTATGGAGTAATTGTGCAACACTTATATCAAAGATGCTTAATTAGGATTGAAAGCCAGACAGTAAAGAAAAAAAAGACACCAAAGTTTCTGTTAAGGAATTTATGTTTAAATAAAACAATTTAAAATGTCAAATTAATAACACCGTGTAACAATTTTTTTTTTTTTTTTCCTGGGTAGTAAGTGTTATTTCCTAATTGCTTATGCCTCAAAAGTATAGAAAATGGCTATTATTCCCCACAAACTTTGCTTTTGTGACCAGGACAGTGATATTTTGAAATTTACCTATTTTCCAGAACATTCCAGATAGATTCAGTGCTGAGTAAACTTGGAGTAACTTCTAGAACTTTCTAGAACTTTCTAGTAATATAAATAGTAGTATAAATACAGGGGCCTTAAGCCCACCAGTTCAGTTTAGTTCCAGCTGCCTAAGTGGATACATATCTGCATTTTTCTGAGATGGCATCAAGGTCATAGGAGACTTCAAAATGGTGGCATTCCTGATGGGTCTCGAAGGCGGTTTTACCAAGTTTCCCTGCTATCTTTGCCTTTGGGACAGCAGGGACACCAAGGCACACTACCACAGGCGGGACTGGCCACAGCGGACCGAGTTCTCTGTGGGGAGGAACAACGTCAAGTGGGAGCCACTGGTGGACCCCCGGAAGGTGCTGATGCCACTACTGCACATCAAAATGGGCCTTATGAAACAATTTGTCAGAGCTCTAAATAAGGAGTCGGCAGCCTTCAAGTACCTTCAAGACGTCTTCCCTAAGATGTCTGAGGCAAAGGTCAAAACCGGTGTCTTCGTCGGACCACAGATAAAGAAGATCCTGGAGTGCAATGAATTCCCCAAGAAGCTCACTAGTAAGGAGAAAGCGGCTTGGAACAGCTTTGTCGCAGTGTTTCGGGGCTTCCTGGGCAATCACAAGGCCGAAAACTATGTGGAGCTGGTTGAGACTCTGGTGAAGAACTACGGCACAATGGGCTGTAGGATGTCCCTCAAAGTCCATATCCTTGATGTTCATCTTGATAAATTCAAGGAGAACATGGGAGCGTACTCGGAGGAGCAAGGCGAGCGCTTCCACCAGGATATACTGGACTTTGAACGCCGCTACCAAGGACAGTATAACGAGAACATGATGGGAGACTACATTTGGGGGCTGATTCGTGAAAGTGATTTACAGTATAATCGTAAATCTCGAAAAACTACTCACTTCTAAATCTTTTGTAGTCATTTTTGTATTACTTTAGTATAAATACATGTTAATTTGGATTCATATGTTGTTTTTTTCTGACTTTATGTGAACGAAAAGACACAAATTCGCCCGTTTTCTCATTGGAAATAGGTAAATTTCAAAATATCACTGTCCTGATCACAAAAGCAAAGTTTGTGGGGAATAATAGCCATTTTCTATACTTTTGAGGCATAAGCAATTAGGAAATAACAATTACTACCCAGGAACAAAAATTGTGTTACATAGTGTAATAACAGGGAGACTATTATTTTGTTACTTGTACCAGAAGCCCTCTTTTTATTATTATTATTATTATTATTATGTATTTCTTAGCAGACGCCCTTATCCAGGGCGACTTACAATTGTTACAAGATTTCACATTATGCAGATATCACATTATTAAAAAGACAAATGTTTCACCCACAATCTTTATGTCTGATTGCAGCCTGTGACAAAGTGGTTAACAGTGTGCGGATGCAGGTGATCAATGAACAGACAGACAATTATAATCCAGGTGCAAAGTTGTTTAATGATTTGTATGTCCAGTGCCTGACGGCAAAACAAACAGTGAACAATAAATGAAGCTAAGTAATACAGCAGTGTGTATTACACAAAACACAAAACACATACACAATAACAGTTAGTGCGTGAATTAGTGCTTGTGGTGCAAATACAGTTTATTCGTGATACAAGTGCAGTGCTGTGCCCGTGCTGGCCCTTGTTAGCCGTCTACTAATAACGAGACAATTAGAGACAAACAACAAACACTCACGATACGTTTACACAAATCACAGGTCCTTCCAGGTTGTTCTCTAACCAAAATGAGGGAACAGATTACGTCACTTCATCCCCTATTTATACCGTCATTCATGACCCCTTGGCAAACGATTGCAGCCACTCCTCTAATCCGCGGCTGCCACAACATTTTCAAATACAAAACGGCACAAGGGCCAAACAAAAGGGTTTCAAAACATAACACAGGAACACGTAAATCAAAAGAAAACGAGTACATTCTCAGTTTCGCCAACTTTTTCCTAACTACGCTCCACTCTTATCCATGTGGAGCTGGGTTCTTATATAGCAGGTGGCTAGGAGTTAAAAAAACCCAATTGGCAATCACTTGTCTCCCAACCACCTGCATTCCACATGTGAAACAAACAATAAAATGACAAGACGGCTTTCACCAGTCTGCACACACAAATCATTAGAATACACAACCAATACAGATAGGTATATTATCAAAACAAAACAGCCCTAATTATAGTAAAACAAAAGAACAGTAATAATACAAATAATATAGTGCACGTTTATACAAAGGGACGGGGCTCCCCGTCACAGGCCACATAAACTCATGTCATATTTTAGAAATCGTCTTAACAACCATAACAATTTACAAACCATACCCATTTTTCTTCATGTTTACAAACCATTAATTCTATCGGAAATGCCCAGGGATGGTTTGTTTTTGTTCACAAAAGCTTCCCTTTCTAAGTTCTATTTTTTTTTTTAATTTCATGGTTAGCTCCAGTCTATCACAGACCCTCTTTCTAGTGTTAGTTAGAACGTATGAAATTATATACTTTTTAGTGCCTCTGAGGTTGACTATATTATATAAATTATAATATTCACATTCAAACATTACAGCAAAACAAACATCACAAAATATGCCCAGTAAACACATACAAATAATGATAATATTCCATCCCCATATTCATGCTGCTTATGAAGCATTTTAAATATGAACTGTGCTTGATGAATATTCAATGCTATATGAGGCTTAAACCAGAAAGGTCCTTAATTAGATACTCTTTAGAAAACGAGTGACTTATCTCATATATTGTAATCAGTGGGAACCTCCTTAGCATTGCAACCCTTTTACAAACCAATTTAGATAACCCAGTATAATTAGGGCAGATGAAAATGATTGTTAATGCATGAGTAGAATTATAAAAATTCACAACTGAAACCACAAGAGGGCACTCGATGACTCAGCTGGATTGGTCTGCAGATTTTATTACAGGACTTTTGCATTCATAAGCAGTAATTGTTTTATCAGCATGTGTGTGGGTGTAGTTTATGAGGCAGAAACTGTCTGCAAGAAATACATATAAAAGTTAGACTATACATTTTGTTTTACTGACATTGGAACCGTTAATCTGAGATGCACTGTATGCCCTCCGCAAACTAGATTACAGTAACTTTAAAATAATATTCAAGATCAGCGAGTGATAACAATCACGAGTGACCACCACATAGTGGTGTTTTGGATAGCCTTTTAATGTGGTTCCTCTTAATAGAGTTTCAATATGTGTTCCTACATCTCATAAGATGGCTGCATTGTATTATCAATGCCCCAAAATAAAAGTTCTTTGTTATCAGCAGACTTGCATGGATTACTCGGTCAAGATGAAACAATTATCATCAGGAAATATGCATTTGTAAGCCACATGGAATAAAATAATTATAATTTCTGAGAAATAGTCACTTTTCTTTTGGTAATTGCATGTCATACTTCTAATCAGTCCTACCTCTGGTTCTCATTTTGTTTTTTGGAAATACAGGAGTTAAATATACTACATACACTTCTACTCTTTAGTAAAACATACAATAACAGTTATACATATATGTATTTGTATACAGGTGTTAAATATTTCTTGAAATAAGCAAAATAAGATGTTGGCTTATTTAATACAAACGTTACATTTTACAGTAAAGAAAAATAAAAGGCCGGATAATTCAGATGTAACATGTGAACTGCTGATTCTGGCTGGTCATATTATATGCCATATGTTTTCTACACTACTTTCTCGCTACTTGATTAGGACTTTGCTGGCACTGGAAACACCCTACAATCTGTGTTGCCCTGAGTGACATCAAATTATAACATGAGACTTAAAGATGGTGTCTTTTGGGAAGGTTGATTAATGAAAACCATTGCAATAGGTTTCTTCCAGAAATATAGAGGTATCTCTTACTGTATCTGTGGCCGTGAATACTCCACACAATATATATTTTTCCCTTTTTAACATTTTAGAATACTAAAATAATTTATATTTCACTACTGCCCGATACAGGTATCAACAATCTAACAACTGAATACACCACTGCAAGAACTTGTTAAGTCTATTATTGCACAGCAAGTGTGACAGGGTAGAAACCCTGCACAGGTAAATAGTGTGGTTTTTGTGAGACTGTGAATAAAAAAATATATATTTTGAATTTGTCGCAGGGAGGAAGCTAAAATCTCATCTCTGCCAAATTCTGGTGCAGAATGTGGCTGGTGCCTAATTGATTAATTGAGGATCAATTAAGCCCAGTCACATGCTATAAAAGGAGAGCCAGTGCTTTTGTTTGGAGAGAGAGTTTGAGGAAAGAAGACTGAGTGTTTGGAGAAGTGATTATAGATGGAAAACTATTTGAAAAGGTATGTGTTTTTCTTTAGGTTCTGTTTATTATTACCTTGTTTCTTTTGTAAATGGAACCATTTTGCTATAGAGGTAAATGGATTAGCCCTCATTATATAGGGAAATCATTGTATAGTTAGAGCCTTTCGTGTCAAGGATTTTGTTTGTTTATAATTCTGTGTGAAAAGTATGATTTTGTTACTTTTTGGAGCTGCACTGACTGTACCAAAATAAACACGTGTGTGTTATTCTACTTCTGGTGTCATCTGTCTGTTTCTACCCACGCACATTGGTCCCTACTTAAAGGAAGCAGCTGCACTACTTCCCATCCACTAGGGGTGCACTTTCACACAAGTAACCGCTCGCTATTGCACAGCAATAACATTTCTTGCTTTTGACTTATAATTTCATACTTTCTAATACGCCTGTTTTTAAATTATGCATGAACTACCTACGACATCACAAGAACCACATAATACAATAAGAAACAGTGCAGGCAGTTTTTTTTTTAAATAAACAAGTTAATACTGTAGTAAACTGGACAACTGGGTGTTTAAATTATAAGTCAACAAACAGTGGTGCAAATTACATTGGCATAAAGGATTTTGATACAGCTATACAAATGTGTTTTGCTTAAGATCTGCATAGAAAAATTACCATCTTCAGTTTATCAGTACTCGTACAACTGTTTTCTGTTCCAACCTATTTAGCAGCTTAAGTTTTAAAATGATCCTTTATGACAGTCTCAAGCTCATCTACCCTTCCAGGCACTGGTACTCGCATCGTACCATGTGCTGTCTTCCTATTTTCACAATAATCGGATCCTTTTTTGAACAGCCTCCTCTACATATCCTATGCACTATACATGTTGCTGTTAATTTCCTGTTTATATCAAGTGCTGGTTGTATAAAATGTGTACTCATGACTATCTGATTATTGCTAATTATCAACACATATCCATGAAAGCACTACTGTATGTGTAATACAAATGGAATCCACAAGTTCATTTTTTTATGCTTGCCTGTGTTTGGACAATAAATGGCCATTTCCGCAACCAACCAGTTAAAATAAAACATTAATAAGTATATACTCCAGAGTATTGCTCCCACAGCATCAAAGAAGTAACATACACATTTTTCTTGGTGTCCAATTTAAAGAAGTTAAGAGCTAACAGTGGTGCATAAATTTGTTCAGGATCAATATATCCTAGTTTAGCTACTACAGATGCATGCTTTTTGTCATTTTCATTTGTGTGTATTTTCCTTTGCCTAAAAAACTAAATGGTTTATCCAATATAAATGGAAGCCATTTGACTACAAAATAGCTATTTAATGAATATAAATAAGGTATTCACGACATACCACAAAATGCCATTCTAACAGTTGAGATTTTACAGCAAGTACTAATGCATACCATATTGTACAACATTGTGCTTCTTCAGTATATAGTATTTGTCTAGTACTTGTCTGATATCTAACAGGCAATAACAAAGCTTTAAAACCCTGTTATAGCTGGTGCTGCAGCGATGTTAACCAAATGTTTAAAACAGTATATGCATATGAAATGCCTGCAGCAGGCCAGTCATCCTATAAGTAAGCTACATTCATAGAGTTCTCTTCCTTTTGGTATTTTGCATCCACATGCATAAATAATTTTAGAAAGTTGAGTGGAGAATAGCAAAAGACAATATCTACTATCAGTAATCAGTAATGCATGGTTTCAAACCTGACAACACTTTACATTGAGTGATGGGAATTCATATGCAGTTATAAACACAGCATTGTTTCCTATTGAATTTCACTGAATGAATTCAATGGTGAAGTAATACCAAATCTACGCTACACCTTTCTCCAATTCCACTTTTTTTTTTTACATTTCCCTTACTCTATATGGTATAGTAGTGTTTTAACAGGAGGAAGAAAACAGGAGAGACATGCTTGATCTTTGTTAAAATAATTATTTTATTCGGACGCTAACGTGAACCCGCCAGAGTCAACTACTCTGTCTGCTTTTTCAAACCTGGAACAACAGCACTTTTGGTGTCGCAAGTGCCTTTTTATACCTTCAGCTCTGCCCCTTATGCAGATGTGGGTACCAGAGCTGACACACATCCCATTGGCTCTCAGCCGCACACCAGAACCATTCCAACATTGTCTCTCTTTCTTTTCCTTCTGTGGGGGTGGATTAAGGGGTGGGCTGTCCCACATTGTGGCAAATCTACAAAGGGACGGAGAACTAACGACAGGCAGCTGGAGCACAGGTGGGCGACCAGAAGTACCGATCCTGGTGACAGTGCAGCGACGTTTGGCACAGGGGGAGCGTAGCGAAAGCTAGGGAGAGCAATTGTGCCTGCTGGTGCAATGACCTGGGAATCCGACCCAGCGACAACAGTGACGGGTGTCTGGGAGTTTAGGTTGAAGGACCTGTCGTGTAGGTGACAGAATGTGGCAGTGGAGGTGGTCTCCTCACCTCCTTGCCCTGTAAACCCCTCAACTCTTCCTTTAACACAAACGAAGGGGACAGCAATCCCTCCCCTTCTGGCTCTGGATATGAAAGAGCCTCCTCTTCCGACTTTGGAGGTGGCAAAAGCTCCAACTCCAATACAGGCAACTCCGGTTCCGGAAACAGCAACTCCGGTTTGGAGACCGTGGGACTTCCGCCTCTGGCTCTGCAGACTGCTGCAGCTCCCATCTCTCTCACTGTATGCAGTCGGCCTCTCGTTGCAGGCAGTTGGCCTCCTGCTGTGCAGCAGTCGACTGCGACAATGCTTTTTATCAGATTTTTTTTTATTTCTATAATTATTTAAATTTTTTGTTCCATGCTGAGTCCGTTGGGGCGCTCTTTTTCCCACTGCCACCATATTAGCAAAGCTTCTTTCTGCTTCGGCTCTTTTGCACCCTTTACACAGCAGACCCAGACACAGAACAGCACTTTTATTCCTACAGAATAAAACATAACAAAAAAGAAAAGCGTAGCTCCCACGTGGAGCTCTAGCTACATGTTTTCCCAAAAATAACTATTACAGGACTGCTAAGTAGTGTACCCATGTCAAACAGTTACTGGCCTTCCAACACACACTTGAAAAACATACACCACACAGTTGTATCTCCGTACACACAGTACTTGCAGTAACTCGCATCATCAGACACCTACTTCACAACACAGCCAAAGACAAGCTTTTATACACACCCACATTACATTAATTACAAACACTTAAACAATAATTAACTTAAAACGATCTCCAAGTGCACCCAGGTGAGTTCCATTTAGCGCTGAAGGCTTCTGGGTCTTTTAACCCTATGCACTACAAAATTACTACACACACATTGAATCCCCAACAAACACACAGTTGCAGTTGCCCTGTCACTTTATGTATGTGTATATATATATATATATATATATATATATATATATATATATATATATATATATACAGTGCCTTGCGAAAGTATTCGGCCCCCTTGAACTTTGCGACCTTTTGCCACATTTCAGGCTTCAAACATAAAGATATGAAACTGTAATTTTTTGTGAAGAATCAACAACAAGTGGGACACAATCATGAAGTGGAACGAAATTTATTGGATATTTCAAACTTTTTTAACAAATAAAAAACTGAAAAATTGGGCGTGCAAAATTATTCAGCCCCTTTACTTTCAGTGCAGCAACTCTCTCCAGAAGTTCAGTGAGGATCTCTGAATGATCCAGTGTTGACCTAAATGACTAATGATGATAAATAGAATCCACCTGTGTGTAATCAAGTCTCCGTATAAATGCACCTGCACTGTGATAGTCTCAGAGGTCCGTTTAAAGCGCAGAGAGCATCATGAAGAACAAGGAACACACCAGGCAGGTCCGAGATACTGTTGTGGAGAAGTTTAAAGCCGGATTTGGATACAAAAATATTTCCCAAGCTTTAAACATCCCAAGGAGCACTGTGCAAGCGATAATATTGAAATGGAAGGAGTATCAGACCACTGCAAATCTACCAAGACCTGGCCGTCCCTCTAAACTT
Organism: Acipenser ruthenus; assembly: GCF_902713425.1. Classification (NCBI taxonomy): domain Eukaryota; kingdom Metazoa; phylum Chordata; class Actinopteri; order Acipenseriformes; family Acipenseridae; genus Acipenser; species Acipenser ruthenus. The sequence continues at coordinate 15,978,392 of NC_081194.1, forward strand.
TCAGCTCATACAAGGAGAAGACTGATCAGAGATGCAGCCAAGAGGCCCATGATCACTCTGGATGAACTGCAGAGATCTACAGCTGAGGTGGGAGACTCTGTCCATAGGACAACAATCAGTCGTATACTGCACAAATCTGGCCTTTATGGAAGAGTGGCAAGAAGAAAGCCATTTCTTAAAGATATCCATAAAAAGTGTCGTTTACAGTTTGCCACAAGCCACCTGGGAGACACACCAAACATGTGGAAGAAGGTGCTCTGGTCAGATGAAACCAAAATCGAACTTTTTGGCAACAATGCAAAACGTTATGTTTGGCGTAAAAGCAACACAGCTCATCACCCTGAACACACCATCCCCACTGTCAAACATGGTGGTGGCAGCATCATGGTTTGGGCCTGCTTTTCTTCAGCAGGGACAGGGAAGATGGTTAAAATTGATGGGAAGATGGATGGAGCCAAATGCAGGACCATTCTGGAAGAAAACCTGATGGAGTCTGCAAAAGACCTGAGACTGGGACGGAGATTTGTCTTCCAACAAGACAATGACCCAAAACATAAAGCAAAATCTACAATGGAATGGTTCACAAATAAACATATCCAGGTGTTAGAATGGCCAAGTCAAAGTCCAGACCTGAATCCAATCGAGAATCTGTGGAAAGAACTGAAAACTGCTGTTCACAAATGCTCTCCATCCAACCTCACTGAGCTCGAGCTGTTTTGCAAGGAGGAATGGGCAAAAATTTCAGTCTCTCGATGTGCAAAACTGATAGAGACATACCCCAAGCGACTTACAGCTGTAATTGCAGCAAAAGGTGGCGCTACAAAGTATTAACTTAAGGGGGCTGAATAATTTTGCACGCCCAATTTTTCAGTTTTTTATTTGTTAAAAAAGTTTGAAATATCCAATAAATTTCGTTCCACTTCATGATTGTGTCCCACTTGTTGTTGATTCTTCACAAAAAATTACAGTTTCATATCTTTATGTTTGAAGCCTGAAATGTGGCAAAAGGTCGCAAAGTTCAAGGGGGCCGAATACTTTCGCAAGGCACTGTATATGTATATATATATATAGTATGAGATAGAAATCACATGTTTCATGTGAAGGCCTGATTTTAGCTGACTGTGTATGAATATTTTGTTTTTAACCCTTGTGAAAATACAATAAAATTTCAATAGAGATTGTCCTGGTTAAATAAATCCAATTTAAATTTGAATTCCAGCAATTATTCATGTAAACTGTAACCTATTGTAAGGTCAGCCTCAATCCTCAGATGAAATAATGGCTGTTTGGATATTGATCACTAATGGCAAGAGGTCAGATGAGAGGAGTAATTGTTGTTCTTGATGAGTAGTAGGGATTTGTATGTAAATCCTTTAACCCCCAACAGTAATGTTAAATTCTGACCAGAAGAGGCAATATGAATGTTTTGATTAAGAGAAATTACCACCACGTCCAGTAAAGGTCACTGTGAAGCCAAATGGAGTATGACCTATATTAGATCAATAATTTATCACAAATATTTTTAAAAAGTCAATGTGATATAAGTCACATGTGTGTATTAATAACTAAAAAAAACAGCACTCCTCCTCTTTTATTTATTTATTTTACTTTAGCAGTTGACAATATTAATAAAAAAAAAATCTAATTAGCAAAAATATGAGCATTTTTTCTTTCAGGAGCTGGACCTATGTAACAATTCCTAAAATTAACTTAAAAATACATTGGAAAACATTTATACATTTAACCCCCTTGTTACCATAAAATGCTAAATGCCGAAAAGGAAACAAATACACCACTACTGGCTTTTGCTGGTACAGAATGTGTAAGTTTCCAGTAAAATACAGAGCAGCACTGTAGTTTTTTAATGAATATCTCATCAGCAGCCTAATGTACTGCACTTAAGACAACAGAAAGCAGCTATGACTCACCAAATACATTATGGGCTTAATTTGTCAATCTATTACCTGAGCTATAGAAGACCAAAAAGCTGAGAGATCCAAACATGTAAGTATACATACAGTACACTGACCAATGAGTTTTCCGAAACTCTAAATGTACTTTTCCCCAGAAGCAATCCTTCATAGCCTTTCCTGGTTATGTCACCATACCATACAGGGTGTGTTATACTCTATGTGAGTGACCAAAGTCCATCTTCATTATTCAAATGACTAAATAATTTAAACATGTTTTTTTAAGGATGGGTGACTTAATGGAATTACTTTCAGCTGGTTTCGCAGACCCCAATGAACACTAATCTTGGAATACATACAGCTGGTATCAGTCCCAAATTAGCACTAATGGTAACATTAGCTAGTCCAAGACTAGTGTTAATTGGGAACTATATAAATAATCATATCCTTTAGATACTTGTAGGGGAACCCGTATTGAATAGATCAACTCCTTAACTTTTTAATGAGATGATCGTTTATATGTTCTTTAATTTTTTTTCCAGCTCTTCATTGGAATCAATACATTTTCACTGCTCCCGTATCATTGGATGGAGCATATACTGTATTTCTTACACATTTTCTTTACTGTGAAAAGTCTTCAACAAGATCCCGTACGACATGGAGCAGCCCTGGCCTCAATGAGGAACTGCACCTACTGTTACTGTTAAGAGACCATGAAGCTTTCTTTGTTGGACAGGTGGAGGGCCCCTTTCCTACAGTACTCTATATGTAGTAAATATTTCCACTTACTGTACCTCCTTAAACTTCAGATATCAATCTACCACTTTTCACATACACTGCAACTGACCAAAAAAATAAATAAACAGAACAAGAAGGCAGCCTTCTCTTTTGCACTGAGGGGAGGGAGGGGGAGAGAGAGGAGAGATAAGAGGGGGGAGAGGAGGAGGAGGGAGGAGGGATAATCACTATCAGTGCCATTCAGTTACAGAAGAAAGAGTAGAAGTGCATCATCATCATCATCATCATAAAGTCAGTCTTGTTTCTTTACACATGGAAAGATGGCCGCAGCACAGACTGTTAGCTACAATCGCAGTCGTTTTTTGGTTTTTATTTTTTGCTTTGAAGGAAACTAGAGAGCTGATGGCAGTACACAGAAAATAATCGTAAACCAAAATCCAATATGGAATCATTGGGTAGAAAAAAAGAATTTGATAACCACAGTAAGGCAAAAAATAAAAAATTAATTCAGCAGCAATATCTAAATCTCTTGAAATGCATAATTTGTTAACTGAAGGATGTGACTGGTTTAAAATAACATTACAGGTACATAACAGTACTACTTTTAATATATGTAAAGGTTTAAACGGTGACTCTGGCCAGAATTAGAAACAAATGTGCATAGAATGAAAAACTTCATGGGAAATTTAGGTTATTGTAAGTTTTTTAATTATTGGAATTCATTTTTCCCAATGTTTCTGTCGGAGTGCATGCACTTTACGCAAATAAATATTTTTTTTATATCTGTGCTAGATTAAGACTAGTCCAAAAGTGGGAATAATGTATTGATTTTCTTGTTAGGCAAAAGATATACTGTACATGATAATACAATTAGACATACCTGTATATAGAGGTTGGCATGAATAAGGGAATTCACTATTTACAGTACACAAGATTGTACAGAAGAACCTGTTTCACCAGGTAAGGAAGGGGGTTAAATTGTACATTCATTATTATTTGTTTATTTAGCAGACGCCTTTATCCAAGGCGACTTACAGAGACTATGGTGTGTGAACTATGCATCAGCTGCAGAGTCACTTACAATTACGTCTCACCCGAAAGACGGAGCACAAGGAGGTTAAGTGACTTGCTCAGGGTCACACAATGAGTCAGTGGCTGAGGTGGGATTTGAACCGGGGACCTCCTGGTTACAAGCCCTTTCTTTAACCACTGGACCACACAGCCTCCTATTATGTGGTAAACAATGAAATATGTTTGCACTTTTATAAAAAAATAAATAAAAATAAAAATTGTACTTTTTAGGCTTCAGTATGTGTTTAATACATTTTTAAGAATGTATTTTAAAATAAAATAAAAAATGTGTGTAGGGGGCTAAGACAAGCCTTTTTTTCCTTTTTTTTAAATTAAATACCAATACAGCAACACAAAGGCAATATTTTTTGTAACCAAAGTACAGTACATAATTACTTTGGTCTTGTTTACTAAACTGTGTTGTGATGCCTGCATAAAGTGTACTCTGTCCAGGTTCACTGTTTGCAGAATAACTTGCAAAGTACAGCACATTTACTGGTTCACCTGTAATTGACATACCAAAAAAAAAAAAAAAATGTTGAACTGATGCAGCAAATAATACTTAACACAAAACTATGCTGCTTGTTAGAGTGTATAATACTGCTGGATATGTTTGTAAGAACTAAAAAATATTAAAGAACAGTACAGTGTACCATATAGTAATTATGCTGTAATAATAATAGTATAGGCATCAATTCCTACTAGTACTCATCCAAAAGAATACTTTAGATGCACACTGATGTGGGAGTAGAAATGTATCCATTGAACCCCCCCACCCCCCCAACACTTCCCCCGCTCCTGCAGCGATAAGCTGAATTTGGATGGGCAGTTCCTCAGCTGTGCGTTATATTGGTCGGTAATTAGGGACAGTAAACCCAGCCGTTTTCCCACTGAGAGAACACTGCGTGAGGTTTATCCAGTCCGTACCGTCAGATGACAGGTCTGGCTGCACTCTCACACAGTGAAAGGTGCCCCGCATATCTTGCATTTTTGTCAGCTGACGCTCTGTTTAAAATAAATTTTAAAAAAAACTACATAAAAGACGGAGCAAAGTAACTGAGGCAATTAATCTGTCCGATGGAAATGTTCAGCAGCATCTTATTTTCCAGAAGCACCCAGTTCAGCTTTGGCGATCCCAGACATGAGCTGGTATTTTCAGCTCTTTCGCTTTCTCCATCTCGGTGGCACGGTGCTTCTGATGATAGCGGCGAGGAGTCATACACCTAATTGAGGGTTAGCTGTATCCTGCCATCATTCTCACATGCTAAAGAAAAAAAAAATCTATTTCATCCAGCTGTCAGCAGGAGCGTCTATCTTTAGGAGGGAGGAGCGACAAATGCCCCCATATAACCGTAAACATAATACAAATCTTTGTTTCACTAACACACTGTATTGGAGAGATTGGCAACATTCTGTCTGGTGAAGAAAGAATTTGGACCTTTGTATGTTTTTAAACCTGACATTCTGCACTGGATCACTTTTTTGCAAGGAACGGATCTTTATCCACATCGTATTGGGATAAAGGGAAAATAAAAAAGGAAGACTTGTTATGTTTTGAAGAAACAGTGACTTTCTTTCCCTCTGTCTTACTTGTGATTAACTACAGCGAGACGCAGACGGCAACTAAGCCTGGCAAAGAATATTGGCTAGGGTATTGTATTTATAGAAGTTTGATGGTTTCCGCTGCTGCGTGGTTAAGGATTTGGAAAAGGGTGTAAAGCTATGCCGAGAAGAAGACAGGTTTTAATTGATGAATGTTTGGTATAGAGAAGGTCCTAGTGCACGTTGTTTGCACAGAGCGTTCAATTTCAAACAGATTGGTCTTACAGGTGTGTTTGTGGGATCAGAAGGCAAATTGGAACATTTGGAGTTACGGTGATTCACGTGGGACATTTAAGCCTGAGTAGAGCTTTTAACAATGGGCTGCTGCAGTGGAAGATGCACACTTGTCTTTATATGTGGAATGCAACTGGTAAGTAAATGTTTGCATTCCAGTTTCTATTTTGACTTGCTAAGGTCATTAACAACGACAGTAAATAACACAACTACACCGGCTCATTAACTTGTGGGGTATTTATTGTGAAATTGAAATTACACTGTAGATTTATTTTAGACTGTTCTGCTGTTAGGAATTCAAAGACTGGGTACAACGCTTTTAGCATCTTGCTTGCAATACAGTTCAATATATATATTCCATTTGCTTAATTTCTTAGATCTTCAGAAACATTTTGGACTGATAATATACTGTATTTAAAAACACAACTGGGCAGATTATGTTTGGTGGTTAGTACACAGAAAAAAATGTTTGCCCTAGGCACAAGCTTTTGGCTTTCCACCAATAGGAAAGCTATTTAGCAGGAAGAGGCACACAAAGACCTGCACACCCCAGAACAGAAATCACCCTAAGAACAAAATGGTCAAAAGAAGGTTAAAAGCCTAATTGTTAAAAACAGGAAATATTGTGCTGAAAAGACAATGTACTGTTTATATGCAACTGTTATTAATGAGTGCCACTTGTGAGGTGTCCTTGGTTGAATTTCTTCATGATTAGCAAACACCAATCAGTATCAAGTGGCTCTTAGGCTAGCTTTGTAGTGTGAATACAAAAGTCCAGACAGACTAAGATGTAAAATTCATAGCCAATTTTGTTCACTGGTTGGTGGGATACAGTACTGTATGCTTACATATAGCTTAATACCAATTCACCCTAAATGGGGTGGTCAGTTGTATTACCTTTGCATACTGTTCAGCCTTGAATACCCAGCTAACTCTATGCAACACAAGGAGTGTCTTAAACAATATTAATAGCTTCTCCCTGGAGGGGTTGTCAAATTAAATTAGACTTCACTGACAACGCTTTTAAATCAGGGATATAGGCTGTAACAATTCCGGGTATATGTGACAGTGGGAAATACATTGCAACCGTCCAAGGTTAAGCGTCTGTTTAGCTTTTAATGCTTATTTTGTTAAATGTTACTGAAATCTCATGAAGGCTTCCTGTTTTGCCACAATGGTAATTGGTGATGTGATAATCTGAGTGGCCAAGATTCTGTTCAGCCTGACAGTGGAGTGAGAACTGAGCAGTTCTCTTACCTTTCTGTAGTTCTTTATTGTGTGAAATTACATTGCAGTTTATTTAAGCTGAATATATTATACAATCTGATCTCTCCATTACAGCCACCAAAGGGACTGAATAGATGGTTTTAATAGATAGCTCATCATAACAGATTATTTCTTTGTATTTAAATCACGAACCATGAACTATCAATGTTAATTGAACAGGTTATTTGTCAGGATTACCAAGTGTATTTTATTGGAACAAATCTTTTTTTTCGAATAATTTACAGTTCTCGCTAACCAGGGTGCATTGGGACTCCAATCAACATCCATTTTGTTGCCATTTAACCTTCCTAAAAACTGTCCATTTGTATAGTACTTTTAACATCATTCTGGTAACCATATTGTCTCCTACTCACTGTATCCTGTGGGTCATACAGATCATTTTTTTTAACCTGATAGTTTTCTTGTTATGAATAAAAGACTAGATGAGGTTAGTGTACTTAGAATAAACATTCCGATTTTGTGACTCTGGATATGATTTTGTAATGTTAAAAAAAAAAAAAAAAAAAAAAAATGAACCTCAATATTTGGTCAGTAGGTGACTTAACCTGGCTGTCGGATCCTATTCAGACTATCCACACATTGTTAGGATGACTGTGTAATCATCAAGCTAAAATACTGCACAGTATTTGGTTTAGTAATAACTTGGGATGTGATGTAAACTTGTAGGTTATTTCACATGATTGGAAATAGTCTTATTTTAAGTAATCTGAATTTATCAGTTTTGAAGACATACGGAACAGCACATGCATTTCGGTTGCGATAGAAAAAAGAACATCATATAAACCACTTCATTAAAGATTGATTCTTTGTCATTGTCCTTCAGTGTATGCAGTTTCCTGGACAATGGGATCAAATAGTCAGTATCACATATTGGTCCAGGTTCTGTAAGATCACAGAGATAACAGGCATGTTCTCCCATGAGTCATCTGTCAAGATGATCCCACAGATGCTCCATTTGTTTAATGAACTGCAAACTTGGAATTGCACCACATGAAAAGGAATACGGCACTAGGAGTGGTAATGAGCAAACCAATATAAAAATGAAGCATTCCCAAGATACAGGTGCTGCTTTTATAATACTGTAAACTGTGTTTGACACCAAGTTTCAGTAAACGGTTTTAGTCATGAGTGGTGGTTTTGTACAATATTCAGTGGGATTTCATTCACTGGACGCCTAAAGGGCGTGAAAATAAAGAAAGGCATTGAGGGGCAACGAGCTTGAAGCATGCCAGTGCTTGAGTGACAATAGTGTTAGACATAGGACAGGCTGGACAGATCCCTGTACTCAAAGGACCGGGTCAGGCAGCATCCTCTGTCTACTGAGCGGCTTGAGACGAGTAAGGGCCAGGACAAGACATACAAACGTGACACTCTGAACTCTCATCGAGGAGGATGAGGGACAGAACATACGAAAGATGAAGCTCTCAAGTCCAGGCCGGGTCAGGCAGCATCCTCTGGCTGCTGGGCGACAAGGAGAATGAGACATAGAGGACAAAAGGACAGATCCCGATCACTACTCAGGCAGCATTGGCTGGCAGCTGGGTGGCGTGGAGAGTTAGGGAAAGAAGTGTCTTGGGTCCGTATAGGAGAGACGAAGGAAGAGACCCCCCCCCCCCCCCCCGTGCGGGGCCCAACTCGGTGGGTGGGGGACTCGGCCTGCCTCAGCGGGAGCAGAAAGGTGCTTGGACCTAGAAAAGAAACTAGGGAGAGTGATAGCAGGTTGTGGCCTCCATGAGGCTAGCGCATAAGCTGCGAAAGTATAGATGTGGCCGGGGGTCCCCTCTGACCGGCGAGGAGTGAGACTCACTTCTCCCCCAGAGGGATCCCTGTGCGGATTGTGCAGTATTAGACAAGGAGCGGAGGAGGAGGACAAAAAACAAACACAAGACAAAGAGAGGAAGTAGTGCTAGGTTAATATAGGAAAAAGGGGGAGATTGACGGGCGGAGCTGCCAAACGGAACTCCCGGCACCGCCCTGGCCACGCCCCTTGACTGACGTGGCGAGCACTGCGCGAGGCTATTTAGAGATGACTAGAAGTGAGCTGCCCCCCTCCACCCGGATGTGATTGAGCTGGCTGATCACTCCCCCAGGCGGAGTGCGGCTGAGGAAAGCTAGAGTGGACAGCATAGAGAAATGAGGTAAACAGGGAAAAAACGCAGTGAGAACACTCTCTATGGCGTCCCCTGAATTACGCCTAAAGGCTAACATTTATTTTATTTTTAATCCATGTGAACCAGATATGCATTAGATATAAGGTTTATTTCTGTTGGGCTGATAAGTATGCTGGGTTACATTCAATTTAAAGAATTTGTCATACTATTTTTTTTTTTTTTTTTTAAACTGCAAGGTATTTAAATAAATTATTAGAAAGATCCCCCTCCAAGGCAGAGCTGAGGGACATTGCTTGGGCAGTGTCTGAAGAAGGTTACACTTTTTAGCAGTTTGTACTGCTCCGTGGATGAATTCTAGTCTCCAGTTTAGTCAATGTGGCATGACTGTTTCTAAAGGTTAATTGGTCCCCATGGCACCATTACAAATTATGACAACAGGCACACTAAAATACAGCATTTGACCTTAGTCTTTCAATAGTGAGTGTCCTTCATAGTACTGTAATAAACATTTACATTTGAAATATTTCACCTGCCCCCCCAACCCTAACCCTACCTCCCCCCCCCCCCCACACACACACGCACACAATTAATTTAATTGTAATAGTATTATTCCAATTGCATCTAGTTTTGTGCGCTTCTTAGACAAGCAAGAACAGTTCCAAGTTCATCCAAAGCCTCTGCCCTTTTGCTGCGTGTGCGCATGTGTCTTATGTTTAGAATACAATGTAACATACATTGTACTGTACTACATACTGTAATACAGTGCAAAGGCACTTCTAATACAAATGTACCACTGGCACTACAAACAGACAATTCCACACAACAGTTGTGCTAGTTGCTATTGTCAAGTTTTTAAATCTTATGAAATAGTCTACAACAGCCTAAAACTCCAACATTAGAAAGGCTAATGAATGTAATTGTATGCATTTTTTTTATAATGAAATTACATTAATTTAATTACTTGCAGAATTAATAGTTTTGCAAAATTTGCAAAAGAGTGTATATGAGATTCACAAAACACATTTTGGCAGGGAACAAAACTGATTTTAAAAGTAACCCCTTTTGTCCACTTTTGTACATGTTAAATGTTTTGGTCAGACTATCTTTTGCCTTTGTAATATACAAAACTGTTCAAGAAAAAGTAAATCCAATATTTGTCAGTTTTATTTGGACTATTTCATTTCTGTACTCGGCAGAAATGAGATGACTTCTAGCTCTTGACACCTGTCAGCTGCAGTATGTTTTAGTTTGTGTCAAGCAATTCTGCACAAATCCCTGATCCACTGCAAAACTGACAACAGAAAATGCATGCCATATAATTTGGTTGCTTTTACTGATGGTTTCACCTATGTTGCGCCACAGAAATGCTGTAGGATATAGCTGTCTTCTGATAATGGGTTATCACACCCAATACCAGCCTGGTGGATCAGTAAGACTTAAAGACCTCTTTATTAGGAACATCCCTCATTTCTTGGTGTGTCCCTCTTCAAATTGTGGTTACTATGTGGGAAAGGATAGCTAACACAAAGTTCCTGTAGTCTGTTCCATTCCATCCCTGCAGTGTTGGTTCACCTTGAGCTCAATCTCTTGTTTAGGAACTTACCTGTTCTAGAAACTGAGTGACTTCTAACAAACACTTCCTATATTTGATTAGCTGTTTCCAAGGCAATGGAACTGTTTTCCTAGGTATAATGGAGAGGGAGACCTCTAGAATATTTTGAAAACTTGCGTTTCTAGTAAAAAAAAAACATTGGTAGCAATTTACAGTTAATAAAAATTATCTAAAGTTCAGAAAATATACAACCGCTGCTTCTTCTCCACCAATCTCCACACTCCCATGTTTCAATGTTTTTGACTGTTTCAAACAACAAAGAAAACGCTGGATGGAAATGATTTAGAGCATATACTGCTGTGTTAGTAAAATGTTAATTGCTATCGCATATCCTTCTATTTCATCAACAAATTATTCAGCCCCTTTGAAAATAAACACGAAAAATGTGACTTGCATCTTGAGTGTCTACCCTGTCAGCTTCATCGGTGACTACAGAATCCTCCAAGGTACATTTGGTCAAAGAACTGAAGTTAAATTGTGTTTGCAGTCTGTAAGATGACAAGCAATGCCCATTTCAAATGAAATTTGCATTAAGCGCCTGGCTGTTTCACTTCAAAAATCATTTGCTTTTAGTATGTAGAACAAAGGGGACATTTTTAAATGTAAAGATTTTATTAAAATAAAGTGGAAGGTTATAGCATTATCATTTCCCCCTTTTCTTTATTAGCTTGTGGATTGTGTGTTCAGAAACATTCAAATGACTTAAAATAAAACAATGTAAAATGTTTTGGAAGGGTGATGTTGAGATTGTAACACTGCTATTTACTACAGTGAATAACCGATTCATCATATATGAATAGCAATTTTATTTCTCCGTGCAAATGGGGCTAAATTACTTGGAAGCCATTTGAAGCGATATAGTTATTTGTGGTGTATAAACAGTTTGATTTAATGTCAGTTGTAGTTGAACCACAAGCATTAAATACATTTTATATGGATTAAGACGTTTGAACTGATCAAACATTGACGTCATTGCCTGTTCATGGTAATGGGACAGATTGAGTTCTGAAGTTTGTGGTGGAGTCAATAATCCTATATATATATATATATATATATATATATATATATATATTTTTTTTTTTAATACCATTTTATTGTTGTTTTTTTCATTCCATATTCATTTTATGGCACACACGTTAATTGTATGTCTCTATCCTATTAAAGTTCTACCTTTTGTAGTTTCATCTTTATGTTGTGTGAACGGTAGTGCTGTTTTATAAGGTATCTGGCTTTAACTAGCTAGGTTAAACGTGAAAATGACCGCCCATCTCTGTCATGACATTTACTCTTGACATAACTCTTAGTAGCTAATCCATGTCAGAATCATTTTTCAGATGACTAGACATACAGAAAAATTAAACAACCTAGGCTTTAAAAAAATCTATTACAAAGTAAAGTTTGAATACAAATCTACTTGTGTTAAAAAGTCTTTAATGACTTTAATTAGGTCAGTACATAAAATGCATTATACAATAGGAAAAAAAATCAACGTAATGCTTATACAACAAAACCCCATAATGTGTTTACTTATGTATTCCCAAATGTGTTTTTACTGCAGGCTCTCATTACACTTCCTGCATTCCATTTTCTCCTGAGACGTATTTTGTAGTGGCAACCATAGCATAAACTCCATATTAGCTTGAACTGTGGCCTGGGAAGAGTCTTTGGAAACAGTTAATTTGTGGTAGCAGTGGCAGGGCTTTGAAGGGGTACTTGCTCCCACAACACACAAAACCTTCTTGACAAGTTTGGCCATATACTTTGTTAGCCACTGTAAAGTTTCCACCATTCCAGTGGATTAATCGTGCCGTTTTTATTATACACCCACACAAAACACATACACAAGTGCGTGAATTAGTGCTAGTGGTGCAAATACAATTATTGGTGATACAAGTGAAGTGCTGTTCCGGGTTTGTGCTGGCCTCTGGCGACACCTCCGGAATGTGTTAGCTGTCTAGTGATAGCAAACAACAAATAGACAAAACAAACACTCGCGATACGGATACACGAAACACAGGTTCTTCCAGGTCACTTTTCATAAACCAAAACGAAGGAACAGATTACAATTCTACGTCCCCTTTTTATGCTGTCACACATGACCCCTTGGTAAATGAGTGCAATCTCCAATCTGCGGCTGCCACATCGTTTACCTTCCGGGTCAATGCGTTCTTGCAATGGAGTCTCGCCTTCATCCAGACTGGCCGACCCTGGGAAAGAACTGTCAGACCAGCCCATCGAAAGAACTCTGTTCTCGCTGATTTCTGTAGAGAGCTCCATCCGAATAATCTGTTCGTGCAGCACTACATATTAGCATGAAAATAATTTTTATTGTTGTACTGTATCATTTGTAAAATAACAAGATATTTATTTTAATGCACATAGAAATAGAATGAACTGCAGACCATAATATAATAATATTCAGGATAATGGATGGATGTTATTTGAATTGCATCAATGTCGAAGTGCTTACTGCTTGTGTTTGCATTTTGCCTTTCTACATTCTGATTCTAATTGCAGTCTAATTTAAAAGATTCTCGTGTCGGCACAAAGGAAGTATGATGGACACACATTGTTTGTCTGACTCTGCTAAGTTGTCTGACTCTGCTAGATATGACTGAGACATCCACATTATCTTTATTGTTGCTATGAGTTAGCTTGCTTTGAGAAATTCAATGACATTCCTTTGACCAGCATAATCAATATAGCTTCAACGAAAAGAAATTCACCTCTTAAAGCAGAAGATGCATGGAGTAAGTCTTCACATGAAATCAATAAATCTATTAAAACATACTGATGGACCATGATGGTGGGGGGGAGCCCTTAGCAAAGCTAACTTTCCTATGGATTGTTAAATCTTTATGCCACTGGAAACTTGTCTGTTGCAGCAATTCATTGTTTTCCCCTGCAGGGGATGTGTATGTGTGTGTATATGTGTGTGTGTATATATATATATATATATATATATATATATATTATATATATAATATATAAAATCTATCCAGGGGTGTAGTGCCAGGGGGGTCGCGGGGGAGCGCGGCCCCCCCACTTCTCTTGGGCAGGGAGGGCACCGCTTCCGTACTTCACGTGTAGAATATTGAACTGTTCTGCTCCTATTAACATATGGAGATATACATGTGTATAGCCCATACAAATAAGCAAAGAATACAATAACCATAAGAAACCATTGAGAGATAAATAATGAAAAAAGTTTAAATATAGCGTGCCTGGTCTGGAAAAACAGGTGTGAGTAATGTAGAGAGGGAACCTGTATTAACGCTGTGCTAAGGTGTCAGCGTTTTACAATTATGTAATAATTGGAACAGTTTTTATTTTTAGATCCATATATAAGAAAAAATGCAGATAAAATAAGCTAAACATTTATTTAAAAGATAAAACTCAATCGCAACAAGCAAATAAAGGGTACCTGTGGCCTTTTTGTGGCATTTATTTATTTATTTTTTGCAAACGGATGCACTTCTGTTTCAAAACATCCGTCTCATTCGCTCTTAAGCGGCTGCAATAGGACAGTGAGACAAGCTGATTCTGGACCAAACCATTCAATATACGAGAAGGGGGAGTGGGGGAGTGTTAGGCATAAGATTAATAATAATAATGGCAGCGTTTTAATCATGTCTATATTAGTGTATGAAACTGGTTGTGAAAATATGTACAGTATTTGTGTATTTATTTATCTTTAATATAAATAGCTGTAAGTCTAGTTGCTTTACAATAATACCTCAATACCCGATTATCTTAATTGGTAATTGGTACACTTGTTAGCCCTTTCAAATACCGTAACTACTAGTGATAAACTGCGGTTCAGTGTATGGGGAAACGGAGACAGCAGGGGGCGTGGTAGGGTTGAGAGAGTGGGAGGGGGTAGATAATAGCGACCCCTCGCTTCTAAATATAGCACTACACCATTGTGTTATATATATATATATATATATAATATATATATATAAATAATATAATATATATATATATATATATATATATATATATATATAATATATATATAATCAGATACAGTGGATGTAACAGAGGCATCTGTACGTACAGCATGTACAAACAAGACTTATTTTTAAGTATGTAGGTGTGTGTGTGTCACAGTTTACATATTTATCTATAACTCAAGAACCACTTTCCCAAATATGGATATTCCTTTGTACAAATCCTTAGTGTATCCACATGTAGATAACATTACCTAATGTTGCACGAGTTATGGAACTTGATTTGTTGGTATAATTAAAGCTATATTATGAATTTATTAAATTCTATTTCCCGTGCCTTTTTCCTTTTGTTCAGTTTGGTAGAGAGTTTATATTTTGTTCAGTTTGGTAGAGAGACTGGAGTGTACAGTATATCCCATAACACTTTTTCTTGATAGTTGGGGTATGTCATCTTGTAGCTCCATAGAGAAAATCAGCTGACCTGCTTGTGTTATATTTGACCTCTTTGCCCCGATGTGGCGGAGTGTCCCGCCCCTATGTATTATTATTTGTATTTTTGTTTGCGGCGCGGGTAAAAGCGCCGCGTCTTTTATTATTATATTTAAAAACCCTGTGAGGATGCATGGCTGATCAGCTACTGATTATTTAACTAGCTGATAGTCATGCATCCTTACCAAACGCGTGCAGACTCTGGCCGAGGGATAATAAGATAATTAACTACTAGTTAATCCCTCGGCCAGAGTATATAAACCTGCAGCTCTCTGCACTTGATGTTGGGTGTACAGAGGAGAGTACGGGGAGCGGAGAGAGCGAGTCACATTTGGAAAAAACAATTGCTAAACTTACTTGTTTGTTTGTTGATTAGTTTGGCCCTCGTGCCCTTTTGTTTTGTGTTTTGTGTTTTGTTTAAATATTTTGTTTGTTAATAAATACGCTGAGTGCTACTGCACTCAGCTTCACCCGCCCATCCACTGTTTTGGTGTCAGTTACTTCCTGGTCCGTGACGTCATCCACCACCGCTGCGAGCCAGACTGTCACACCCGACCACAGCATTCATGGTTGGATGAAAGTCCTCAATACAGTGGAGCATGATACTGCTGTCAGTTTTCCAGGCGGTGAGACAAAAAGGCCAGGTTGACTTTAAACCTGCATTGCTACCAAAGATCGACATACTGTGTATACTCCACAATTATTCCTGTCAGTGCTGTTACAGATGTGCTTCATGTTTAATACTGGTGTGGATAAAGTTAACATATACTGGAACCTTTTAACTCAAATCTTCTGTTTTTCCTGTATATCTATTTTTGATTACAAATTAGATGACTTGGTGGTTTTGAAAAACATGGTAATTGTTTGATTATTTAAGTGATAAATTGTGTGATTGTTTGAATGGAAAAGTATGGAACCGTGGTGATTGGATTATTGATTATCGATCATCCCTGGCCATATGGTATAAAAGAGAACAAAGGTGTGTTTGTTTGGGAGTGGGGAGAGAGCTGAGAGTAGGGTGGGCGAACAGAGCATGATCGAGTTCATCCTCTATGAGAACAGCAGTGTGTGCGAATCGTAAATGCAGATGTTTGGAAATCAATGTAAAATTATCCCAGTAATCATCAGTTGCAAAACAAATATTTTTTATGAAAATATTATATAAAAGCTCACAAATATAATTATTTGGAGTGTACAATAAACCTAAATTACATTTGGCACAAAGAAATCATACTTTTCTGAGTGGATTTTATTGTATAACACTTTGTTTTTCAGACAAGCGGCAATGGCATTTCCAGACTTGTCTGTGGTGCACTGTGGTTCAACACCTCTGACTAGACAATAACAACACTTTGTTTTATGTATTTTGAAGAGTTTGTAGTGTTTTGTTTAAAACCTTTTAATTTTTTACCATGTTTTGTGTAAATAAGAGTGTGCCAAGAAGGCGCTTAACTACAGTAGTGTCTTGGGGTGAGTGCTTGTTCTGCCACTGGCCAGCCTTGACCGCCTGTCCCGTTACCACAAGTAACATTCAGATTATTATTTTTTTATTAGTAATCAAACTAAAATAATCTATAATAGGCTAAGCTTTAAATAATTCAAAGGCAGTTTAAAATGCCAGTATTATTCAAGATGGGGGGCCAACACAATAGAAGATTCTAGCAGAGATGTGTGGTGAAGAACTTCAGTAGACATAGGCACCTAGGTAAGGTTAGTAGTATGCTTCACCGTAGACCGGCTTACTCGAAGGTAGGCAGAAACCGGAGGTCGGCCATCTTGGGGGAAGCGCGTAGCTGCAAGTGCTCTGAACGACTCCATTGCGATCAGCTGTGGGGCAGGCAGCGATTGGATACAGCAGGGCGCCGGGCTGAACACAGGGAGGAGTTTGGTAATACAAAGGGGGTGCAGCTATGTGAGTGTTTACTTACGTTGACGCATGATCAGGGAGCTGGAGCTTGTGTTTTGTTATTGTTTTGCGTCTATGCCATAGTTGCAGAGGATTGAGGAGCCAGGGATCTGCAGCCAGAGAGCCAGCATCACCACCCAGAGCACGACTCGCCACTGCAGGGACATGCACAGCACCAGCCAGGACATGCACTGCACCACTGGAGTACAACTTTGATGTGTTATTTATTTTTGGGACTGTAACCCGTCGTATACCCCCTGATACCATAGTTGGTAAAGGGGCGGACTTTATTCACCACACTATCGCCACATCACAACAGCCTGTCTGAAGGCTTATAAAGGCCTGTAATCGGAACAAAAAAAACATGTAATGTAACATTATCCAATTGATAAGAGGTCAGCTATGTTTGAGAAAGAAGCATGCAGTTAGATCATTATGCCATGGTATGAGACTGATTGGCTATGCAGAATTTCCATACGAGACATTGCAAAAAATATTATAGTATGGCATTCTAATATTGGAGTCATACAGTTATCCTCTCAATAAAAAGCATGTAGCTCTTAAGTGTACCCTTAATGAGGCTACCAGTTCAAATCGGTGGCTTCACATGTATATTATTGTTGTCTGAATTGTTAAGATTAAACTAACTGTTGTTGCTTCAGTCTTGCGTACTTAATCAATCTATTTTATATGGCACCTTTCATAGTGGACCACCATCACAAAGCGCTTTACAAGATGCAGTAACAAGAAAATCCATAATATTTTAAGTACAGAAAAATGCATAATACATGCTATACAGTAAAAAAAAGCATAATACATTAAATAGTGAAAACTGCATAATAAATGAAATAGTATATAAATACAGTGGAAAGTGCATAAAACATGGTCAGAAGAAGCAGAAAAAAGCTACTTTTTTTTATTAATCGCAGGTGACAAACATGTCCTACATTCCACTCTTTTCACACTGCTGTACCCATCTTTCAAAGGCCTATATCTATAAAAATGGCTACATTTACAACGACTTGGTATCCAAAATGTAATGTTGTTTTGCTTGAATTTTGATGTCGTCGTACCGTCACAATCCTATCCTTCAATAGATTTTGATGTCATCGTACTGTCACAATCCTATCCTTCAGTAGATTTTGATGTCGTCGTACCGTCACAATCCTATCCTTCAATAGATTTTGATGTCGTCGTACCGTCACAATCCTATCCTTCAGTAGATTTTGATGTCGTCGTACCGTCACAATCCTATCCTTCAGTAGATTTTGATGCCAGTGCCAATGTGGTATGATTAACATTTAACGGCACAAGGCAGGCCTTGCAAGATAGTAAAGCCGCCTTCTTTCAGTTCTATTGCTTAATTGAATTGTAATCTGTGCTGTCTGCCTTATTTTGGTATTTGTATTAAACTTGAACTTACAACTACATTGGCAAAACTATCACCTGTTGTCTGTACTTTGTGATGCATGGGAACAAGATTTAGTACCCATAAATAGTCACAGACAAAAGTATTGGCACTGCACTTAGTATAAGATAATTAAAGCGATGTTAAATACAATAATTTTGTGAACATTAGCCACTAATTAGTATGACAAAGACCAAAATATACAACTTAAGTAGTTTAACCAAAGCGCATCCACAAAATTCTCACGTCCAATGAGACCAATATTTTTCCCCAGAAATTGACCAAAGTATTTTTTGAGAAAAAAAGAAAAGCTTTCAAATGAAGTAAACCTTGTACCTACAGTTAAACATGATATGAGAGTGTTTTAGCAGTTGAGGGACTGGAGACATTCATGTGATTGAAGATTGAATGAATGCAGCCATGCATCGAAACAGTCAACAAAATACAATGATACCATCTGCTCGTAGGTTGATTGGCAGACAGTTTATCTTTCATCACGACAATGACCCAAAGCTTACTGATAAGTCAACTCTGGAATTCTTGAAGAAAACGAAGATAAAAATTCTGGAATGGCCTTTGCAATCGCCAGATCTCAATCCTATAAAAACCTGTAGCCAGGCATTGTGTATCCAATCTGTCTGAGCTGAAGGACGTATGCAAGACAGAACGGGCCCAGATTTCACCAACAAGATATAACATAATTGTTAAGAGTAATCATAAATGTCTGACAGCCTTAATAAAAGCAAAAGGAAGATGCACGAAATAAGCTTGTTTGTTTTTTGATTAAGATTCGTTGTTAAAATTGCTAGAAATTGTGTATTTAGCTTTTTGTTTTATTAAAAAGTGGTTACATTTGACTAAATGCTTGTCCTTGATGTGTTACTTTGAATTATGGTATAATAAGCATAGGGTGCCAATACTTTTGTCTGCGACCTGCATATGTAAATATAAGTAATGTAAAGGAAGGTTTTTATTCGCAGCAATATTTATTTCAGTGTAAACACAGAGTAGGATATGTGCAATAAAGAGTAACACAGATTATTTTAAACTCGCCATAGACAAAAAAACAAATACAATTTCTAGCTGTACAACTTCCTCAAATAACTGTTTCTCTTTTGAATAAAGCTAGACTCCAGGTTTGTTTCCTTCTTAGGACACAACCCTTAAACAAAATAGCACTGTACATTTGATATTGTAATGAGACATTTTATACTGACCTTTACACACAATGGACTTGGTCTGTCAGCTGAAATAAAAGTTGACTTTCAATACCTTGGTACAGGCTTGGGATACAAAGAAAATGAAATGGAAGCCTATGTCTGTCTGAAAGAGGAGCATGCCTGATTCATGCTACATAGTTCAGCAATGCTTTTTCAGAGTTCAGCACTGTACAGGGTTATTTATTTAACCTTTCCTGTGCCCAGTAGGAGAGAAACCCTGGGCTGAAATGCCTTATATATAGCTATACAGTAAATGTTGTAACAGTTTAAAATCAACAAAGAAAAATGGTCTGAGGCACACAATACCTTTTTATGGGGTGTTTTGTTGTTGACTTTAATCCCTTGAGCGGTTGTGGTAGATGTGTTTAAATTGGACACAGTTTTACAAAGCGAGGGATCACAAAACATTGATATCGGTTTTTCATCGATACTAGAATCATGTATTCTGGTATCTGCAACCATTACATTACACAGACTACATCATCATAGCATCCACAATCCTTTTATGTCATCTAGTTTACCTGTGGGACAGTGAGCTCCATGACTAGTTAGAGATATACTTATTTTTAAGGTATAACACAAACAAAAGTTAAATAAACTCCAAAAGTTGCTCTTGTATCCTGACAGGACTCTGTATCTTTCACTGTTTTAGTGCCTGGTGTATAGTGTTTGTCAGCAGCCTGGAGCTTGACAAGTAATGCGCTTAACTGCTGTATGAAAAATGTCACATGCAAAAGAAAAAATTAAAAAAAAATGCAATGGATTTCTGTGCTCAAAAGAAGTCAAGGATGTTTAATTTTTAATCGCTGAATGCACATCACTGATATATTTGGTCTGCCTTAGAAATGTATTCTTATTTTTATAATCCAATATATGTGTTTGTGCCACTCAGTTGGTCCAATCTGTGTAAAATGCATATATGCTAAAGTAGCCTGAGCATGCACAACAGAATATGCCTGATGTTCAGATGATATATTTGACTTTGTGCATTTCAGTGCACATATGGGGCTTAATATTATTAATATAAACTTATAATTACAGATGTATCTTTCTAAATGCAGCTAATCTTTAACATAGCTCGGTTTGATTGGTCGTTCCTTACTGGGGTATGTAAGTTTTGTCTCTAGGCTTCTGTTTCTCAATTTTATTCCACAACTAAAATCCTCTTTGTAGTAGCCCACGATCAGCATTTTACTTACAGTACACTGTCTTGACAAGGTACATTGAGCCATTTTAGAATAGCACAAATTCAATACATAAGTTCAAGACTTATTTACAAGTCAGTGATCTTCCTGGAAGCAAGAGTTCCTGAATGTGATGATTATTGCTGTCTGAAAACAATTAATTTACTTTGTGAATACTGGATTTGGACTGAATTCCAGTTACTCTTAAGGAAAGTATATTCCATGTCATTGTTCCAGTTATGGGTCTACCTGTAGCTCCTGTGACTGGAGAAGTAATTGCATCAGTCCACCTCTGTATACTGTGTTGACAAGGTTTGACGTTAATCTTGCACACTATGGGATCTTTGGTGACAGACCATTACACCGTTTTAAATGATATTCCTTCTTTACTCCTGAGAGATGCTTACACCTTGTTGTTCAAAGAATTCCAGAACTGTGCATTTTAATATGCCTTTGTTACAAAAAATGCATTGTGATATTATGTTCATCAAATAAATAGTTCGAAATATTTAAAAAAATGAAAAAATATATAATATATATTTTGAAAGATACTGTGATGCAACTCAATCATACCTTAAGTAGAAGGAAATGCAATACGTAAGACCAGCTTTGTGAGGTTGTCATGACCATTATATGTCTGTGAAAATAATGGAATATGCATTTTATCTCAGCTTACTTAATATTTTTGCTTCTGGTGGTAAAGTAGTTTTTTGTGGTAAATATGAATTTTTTTCTGAATGAGTTCTCAGGCAGGTTTTATATATATATATATATATATATATATATATATATATATATATATATATATATATATATATATATTATTAGTCAAAAGTTTACATACCCCAATGCTACCATGAGAATATTATATATATATATTGTAATAAGATTGCACCTCACACGGGTTCGTTGCCCCTTTAAACCAGACCCAGGACACCAGGATTGAATTTTCACGCGGTTACGCACTATTTTTAATAAGCACAAACAAAACACAAAAACAACACCTAGCTCCTTCGGAGCGCTAACTAAAACTCAGGAACACCCTGACTATAAAGTGGGACGGCTAAGCCGTTTCCCCACAACACAAAACACACAGGATTTCTACACCTGACAACTGCTTGGAAGCAGCGCACACCTTTCTGCCTCCTTCTCCTCAGCAGCCTTGAGCAGACTAGCTACCTCTCTTAAATACCCTGCACCTGGTTTTAATTTAACAATAGCTACCAGGTGCAGGGGGTAATTAATAATAAAACAATTAACAAATCAATTAAACAATAAAGTAAAACAATTAAACAATAAACCGAATACAATTAAATTAAACAAATGTGCATTCCGCACATATTTTTTTCTTCAGGGAGGCTTTAACCCCCTCCCTGCTGTCTTACAATATATATATATATATATATAATGGAAATTTGTAATTTTTAGAAATTATAGCAAAAGTTTTGCTTTTGTGGATGAGGAAAATAAGTCGCAAGAAATAGATGTCTAGAATCATTTATTTCAGCAATTGTTTTTGCAAAACTCCAAAAATGCTAATTCAGAAGTATTCATACCCTTTGATGCTATGATAGTATTGTCTACAATGTGCTAGAAATTTCAGTATGATAATGCAGAACCTAATTCTAGAAAAGTCTAGAAAATGCTGGATTGTAGGTGAACATTCTTAGAGAGTATAAAAGGGTTAGGCATAGGATGATCGCTGTTATTACCAATATGTCAATATGGGAAAAAGTAAAGAGCTATCTGAAGACCTTAGGCAGAAAATGATTTATTGTCATAAAGCTGGAGAAGGATACAAGAAGATTTCCAAGCATTTGACTATCCTAATTTCAAATATTGTTTCTATTATCAAGAAGTACAAGACTCATGGTAACAACGTTCCCTCATCTGGAAGAAAGAAGGTTCTTTCACCAAGAACAAGTACAAGAATTATGAGTAAGGTTAATAACAATCCGAGATTGACTGCCAAAGATATTCAAAGTGAATTGGCTGCAAGTGGGACTGGGGTTTCCATTTCAACCATAGGTTGAGTATTGCATGGTGAAGGTCTCAATGGTCACAGGCCAAAGAAAAAGCCACTCTTAGGAAAACATCACAAGGACAATCGCTTAAAGTTTGCAAAACGGCATTTGAATGTTGGATATGAGTTCTGGTCAAAGGTTTTGTGGAGTGATGAAACAAAAATGAAGCTATTTGGTCACACTGATAGTCGTTACGTTTGGAGAAAGTCTGGTGAGGCGTACAAAGCAAAGAACACCATACCTACTGTCAAGCATGGAGGTGGTAATATCCTCCTATGGGGCTGTTTTTCCTTTAATGGCACAGGAAATTTAGTTCCAATACATGGTAAAATTGATTCCACAGCATACCAAAAGATATTGGCCAATCATCTGAAACCCTCCATTACAAAACTTGGTTTAAAGTGCAGCTGGATGTTCCAACATGACAACGATCCAAGCACACATCAAAATCTACTTCAGAATGGTTAAAGAAGAATAAAATCAAGTTCTGGAATGGCCTAGTCAAAGTCCTGATCTAAATCCAATTGAGAATCTTTGGTACGAGTTGAAGAAGGCTGTGCACAAGACAAGTCCTCAGAATTTGAGTGATCTGGAACCATTTTGCGTTGAAGAATGGTTAAAAAAAATCACCTAAAGAATCGTGCCAAAAGCTCATTGACAAATATCCTAATTGTTCAAAAGATGTTATTATTGCTAAAGGTGCCTCAACTAGCTATTAATTTCATTTTCCTCATCAGTGTATGAATACTTTTCAATTAGTATTTTTGGAGTTTTTATTATTACCGATATTTATTATTATTATTATTATTATTATTATTATTATACAATGTACGTCAAAATTACCTTTTGTATTTTTTGTTGCTTAATCTACATTGGTTACGGATGTATTTGGCAGGATTTTGAAGCTGGAATTTATTACTGTGTCATCTTGTTTAGTAACAAATTCAAGTTTGACTGAATTTTGTAAACAGATTTTTATGACATCTTTTCGTTTTTGATTAAGTGAACTTAAGCTGGGCTGCATTTTTAAGCAGTGTACGCAATGTAATACTACGTTATTCTTTGTATTCATTTTCTGAAGTAAATGCAACAAGTAAACAATACCTGTTCATTTTTGTCATAAATACATCAAGTAAACAATATCTGTTAATGTTTAACATTCATAATTATAAAACAGTTTAAATATAGGCCCTATATCTTGTTCTAGTAGTTTACAATAGCTTACCGGTATTATCGGTATCGGCCGATATGCATAGACAACCATCTGCTATAGGTATCGGCCAAGAAAATCTTTATCGGTGCACCCCGAATAATAATATATATATATATATGTATGTAACCAAGCTGCTTCCACTCGGGTTCGTTGCCCCTTTAAAAAATGACCCAACACACAGGAATGGATTTTTATGCGCTGACGCGCTATTTTTTAATTCACAAAAATGAAACAAACACAAAACAAACACCTAGCTCTTTACGAGCACTAACTAAACTCTCCGGAACACCCTGACTATAAATGGGACGGCTAAGCCGTTTCCCCACCAAACACAGAACAACAAAACAAAACCTCACCGGATTAAACTGCATCCACCTTTTTCTCGACTGCTCGGAAGCAGAGCACCTCTTCTGCCTCCTTCTACTCAGCAGCCTCGAACTAAGTAACTGTTCTTCTCTTATACCCTGCAACTGGTACTAATTTACAATTGCCGCCCAGGTGCAGGGGATAATTAAACAATAAATCAATTAACAATTGCCCTGGGAGTGCATTTTCACATGTTTTTCTGCAGGGAGGAAATTAACCCCCTCCCTATATATATATATATATATATATATATAATTTTTTTAACCCAATCAGCTTAAGTGTGTTCTGATTCTGAGTCTCTCAGTATTTAATGCTACCATGAGAATATTATATATATATATATATATATATATATATATAATATATATATATATATATATATTTTAATACAGTAATTTCACCACCAGTGGTATCTTGTACTCCAGTGGCACGGATCTGTGTTTACCAGGTGTTAATTTCCTGCTTGAATGCCTTATTTACCAGTTAAATAGGCTGAACTTCAGAAAACACTGTAGTTCCTCTTGCGGTACTGCTGGTGATGAAGGACAGCTCAGGGTCTTGCATTGCCCTAGGGTGAGAACTGAAAGCAATTCCAAAGTGTGATGTTTCATTAAGGAAAAGCCTGGATCTTTGCAATCTACTGGTGTGCTCAACTTATAAGGGAAAGAAATGAGTGTTATCTTTTGTTCAATAAGGTTATACAGATATTGGGATCTTAACAGTGTAGGCTGGTTACACTTTGTTTTTTGTTGCTTTTTTTAAATGATGTCTAGACTTCACATCTGACGTCCAGTCTTAGCTGTCTTCATGATCATTGATTGAATGAAGCTTTTGGTTTCAGTGTGTGGAGTACTTTTGTTTAGAACATTTACTGTGAACAAATAGGGGCAACTTTAATTAACTTCTGCATGAACCTCAATTCCAGATCACAATTACATGGGTGTTCTTTTTAAGTGCTAGCTGATAGTGTCAAATGTATTGATGAGGAAGAGTTAAAATTGTAGGATTAAAATGTTATGATGTATTGTTGCAAATACATAAACTGCTAACAGAATCTTTTTGCTGCATTAAAAACTGTACACCAAGACAAAAGTGGAAACTGATTTGAGTGCTAGAGAGCCTTTGGGCTCTAAATCATTTAGCATTTCTAACAGCTTGTTAATAATAACAGAAGGAAAGAATGGGTTAAAATGATTTTAAATTAAGGCCGCACAAGGCACTTTACTATTGGAAAATAATGTATTGTTTGAATTGCTTAAAACCCCTGACACATGAAACAATCTTTTATGGTTTTATTTATGGGACTGGACTATTTGGCAGAAGAAATCAACACACTCTGCTAAACTGTGGCCTTGCAAATCTAATTCATTCTTTAGGGCCTGAGCCAAAGTGACTTCTATCTTATCTGAGATGTCAAAAAAAAGCCAAATGTGAAGTGATTGCCGTTGGCCTAAAACTTTGCCCATGATGATCCGATCCATAAAGATCATTAATCAGAAGTATTTTGCCAAGCTTGTGACAATGGCCCCGATTGTCTAATAAAGTGTTATTGTCTTGTGAAAAAGGGAACAGTAGAAGTGCTCAGGAGTACCACACTTGAGTTAAAGTTCCAGTGGATTTGCTTTTTTTCTTGGAATAGGTGCGACATGGGAGATGGGGATGGGAAGGAAGCTGTGTTTTATTAAACAAATACAAACATTACTGTAACTGTTTTTAATCGATGAATTAACTAAATCATATCAAATTGGGCACAAAACATTGAGTTACATCAGAACTGTCTATAAGAAACCATTAGTACGTGCAGTTTAACACCTAAACACTAGGTTTGTTTTCTAATCTATAATCTTAATCTAAAATTAAGAAGAAAAAAAAAAGTGCTTCTATGATAAACTAGAACCCTGCGCGGGTCCAGTTTTTACAACCCGCATTCGACCCAGACCCGCAACCCGCTGCAGCACCATCTTCTTACCCGCGACCCGACCCGCTTTAATAAGACCTGCAACCCGACCCGAACCCACAAGTGTTTGTCCTTTACCTACTGCCTGCGCTGACTGACTCTCACACTCTCACATTAACACACAGATATCTCTACCATTCTCCACAGAGTTTATACAATAGACTGTACAGCGTGGTAGCTTTCTCTAGTGGTCTGGATATATATTAACACTGTGACATATTAACTACCTCTACTTACTTTACTTTAAAATACCTGTCTATTCCGTTCGTGCCAGTAGTTGAAAGGGAGCTACACCTTTGCTTTTGCAGAGATGTACCAGTTTTGTGGCTGTCGTACACAAAAACATGATGACAGGTTTTACAAGCAATGAACCCAGTCACGTGTTCATTATTTTCATTCACTATAATTCCAAAAGAATTCCACACTTCTGATTTAACTATTATCCACTATATCAGTGGTGCCCAATCCTGGTCCTGGAGGGCCGATGCCCTCCTGGTTTTAATTCAAACTGTACACTAAATTGATTAATTGGACCAATTAAGCTTCTAATAAGGGCTTGATTGATCCAATTAAGTAATTTAGGGCACAGTTGCAACAAAAGCCAGGAGGGCATCAGCCCTCCAGGACCAGGATTGGGCACCCCTGCACTATATGATATAAACCCTGCACCATCTTTTGTTTCACCCCGTCCAGAGGAATTTTTAATATCACCAAGCAGATGTGATAAAAGGATCTTGCGACGCATCAAACAATCGGCAATACAAACTAAGAACTCCTCCCAAATTGTCTCCTGCTTTAGTGCAGGAAATACCGGTACATTTACCTTCTAGTACATTATTTGGGAAAGGGTTACAGACGAGTACGCTGAAAGGACAGAAAATGTTTCTGGTGATTCAAATTCAGACCTGAGCCTGACCCGAAAATAACATTTTTTTGACCTGCACCCGAACCGCAAACTGCGAAAAAGTTCACATTCCGACCCGAACCCGACCCACTTTTGCGGGTCACCCGCGGGTACCCGACCCGATGCACTCCATCATAAGCCACTCGTACAGCAAGTCATGTGAATTCTTGTGTATTTTGAATATTACTGGTTTCATTTAAATAATGGTCCCTGTTTTCCACTGTGCTGCAATGATCAGTTGTTTTTATGTATTTATTTATTTATTTAATGTATTTGTTTATTTTGTTCAGTCAAAATAAGATACTATAATTTATAAAATAAGTCTTTTTATATTTTTTCTGTTTTACTCTTAAATTACATATATTTTCTGACTACAATAATTAGCTTTATTTCAGCACACATGAATAAGGCAAAGTGGAAAATCTAGGCGAATATTTCACCCTGAAACACATACATTTTCTCCTGGCAGAAGGCAACATTTGAAGAATAATTCAGCATATTGACCACAGCAACCAAATGACTTGTTGTGGCAGAAGCATATTGCCAGTACTAAAGATTAGATTGCAGCCTATACATTTGCATTCTCACTTCTCAACATATTCAGAATACAAATGATAAAAGAGAAGTAATTTCTGGGTCCATAGTTAATATCAAGGCCAATGCCAGAATGGTACAGTGCGCTGAAGAATAAAGACTGAGGTTGGTAATGAGATGTGGTGGCTGTCTCTATAAGAAAGACACCTTTTTAAATCAAAGGTCAGGCACGTCAGATAGCATTATTGTTTTTAGAGTTGGCTCGATAATACTGCCAGTCTCAGAGAATAGAGATTTCAATGTTTTACTAGTGCTTGCGCTTGGTTGGGGATGTGATTGTTTTTAATTTTAAGCCTAGTGAAAATTCCCTCCTGCTTTACTGGCATAATTTATACAGGCTGTGAAATCTAGCAGTTATTACAGATCATTCGCAAGTGATGGCCATGTCCGATTGCTATTGGCTTCATCCCTACTGTATGTGTCAATAATGAGGATTTGTAAATCATAGAACCCTCTCTACAACCACTGGTTTCTTAAGAGTTCAGTGACTTATCAGAATAATCATGCTGGTTATTTTCCCTAATTATAATGCTTTAGTTGAAGCTTGCTGCAATTCACTGAATCGTGAAATAATGTTTGATAAAGCTTGTAATAACAATATTGTGAAACATTAAACCAGTTTATTATGTAAGGCTCATTTTGGCATTGGGAATAACGTGAGTGACAAATTTATGAATCTAATAATACTTGAGACTGTCATGACATACAGGATTACATTTGAAACTAAAAAAAGAAGTGTTGCACTTTTCTGTTTTACTGTAATAAAAAAGAGAAGTATTTACTACAGGGGAGCTGTTAAGTTTAAAAGTGAAACAATTCAATACAAAGCTGTAACCTAGTTTACTAACTTGGTCACACACATAAAGCTACAAGCTTTTTGTCAGTAGATTTACTGCAGGGTACCCCTCGGCTCGGTCTGCCTGCCTAAAGGCAGTACTGGGGCATTTAAAGCTGGTTTACTGGTCAACTGTGTCTCCCATTCATGACCCTTGGCTATGTATAAACAGTTATATTTTACTAACAAGAAGCACTGCAATAGTGGACGTTAGCAGATAAGGGAAATGAATCTTGGCATCCAAAAGCGGGATTTGCTGGTCAAGCGGTCTCGGATGCAAGGTCTCTCTATAATGTATCATTTATATTAACTAACAAGAAGTACCTCACAGTACTAGGAAACAGAGAACATGATCTTACTCTCATTACCTCATTACATTATAAAATTAATGAGAACTTCATTAAAAGTTGGAATGTCAGCCTTTTCTCTTATCAGTGGCCACGATAGTGTAGGGCAGTTTCTTGGGTACCGGACAAAGCATGACTTCATGCAGTGGAGTTGGAAAAGTGCTTACAGTAGAATTTCATATTAATGTAATGTAAACTCTGGTTAGAAAGTGGGCCTCTTCAAGTCTTTATCTATAAATTCTCAAAGGTCTGTTGACGCAGGGGACTTTTAGCTAGAGAAGAGCCAAATCAGTTGAACACACTTGTAAATGAAAAGAAACAAGTTTATTAAATACACGCTGAAAAGCATGTCTTTGCTGTCAAGACGGAAATATATTTTAGACCCAGATCTCTCTCTCTCTCTCTCTCTCTCTATATCTATATCTATATCTATATCTATATATATATAGATATATATACTTGTATTTTATTCAGTAAGAAGAACTTTGGTACCGG
This sequence comes from Acipenser ruthenus, assembly GCF_902713425.1. Classification (NCBI taxonomy): domain Eukaryota; kingdom Metazoa; phylum Chordata; class Actinopteri; order Acipenseriformes; family Acipenseridae; genus Acipenser; species Acipenser ruthenus. The sequence goes on from NC_081194.1 coordinate 16,007,852, forward strand.
GGAAAATTATATCAGTTCAAAAGATTACCTCATATATTTTGGAGATTAGGAAGGTAGCGGATATGAGATCATATCTAATTAAGGAGTTTCCTGGACTTTTTAAATATATTATTCACTTAATGATACGAGCTGCCAAAATATACCAAATGTTTAGATTTAATTAAGTCTGACCCACGAAGCAGAGGAAAAGTTCTATAAAAACTACAGTCAGCATCATTCAACTTGCTAGTTCAAGCTGTTTGGTCCATTCGCTGAAGATCTCTGAAAAAGCTGTTTGCTGTTTGGTCGTATTCAGAAGCCTCTGCCTTTTGAAGACAGCTCTTGTCTTTGCATATACACTACACTTCTATATATTGGAAGGTACACATAATCTTGAATTTATATCTCACTTATATTGAAGCATTGCTGTACGTTGGGGTCTACCTAAATCACGATTTCGCGAAAATCGGGAAATTGAGGGGTCACCGCGAAATTCACCTCTTTTAGAAGCCAATGCATACTGGGCAAGTACGGAGAAAACACACCTTGTTTAAATGACCTAATGCACAATGCAAGCGACACAAACTACGTAAATAGGCTTTTTTTTATTCCTTCGCCGTCCTGTGTGCGTTGCACTTAGGCAAAAAAAAAAACGTCCTTAAACAAATAACATTTAAAAAAAAAATTCTCCAAAGCGGTTAACTTTCTGGTTTACTGTTCAAATGACAACAATGTTTTAATCAGACTGTCAGTGCGTCTGTACTGGCTTTTCTGTGACCTGTAATGTACAGACTTTAGGAGGTGGGACAAAGTCAGTACTGTGTAGGTACTTCTAAAGATGGCAAAAGGGCAACTGGAAAGAATATCCAATACTTCACAATATCTCCTGAATTATGAAAAAAAGACATTCACTCATCTGTGCTTTCCTTTCACAGCAGTACTACAAGTTTACAGTATCATCTTAGTTGCAAGTAAGCTGATTTCTTTATTTTTATTAAATGTATTTCTTTCAAACAGTATCAGAACAGTAACAACTATGTCATACGCTTTCTTCAGATAACTACAATAAAATAGCACTCAATAAATTGCATTTCTCTTCAGCCAACCTAAATAAAATAGCACTCAGTAAGTTACCTTTGTTAGTTTGAAGGAAATGCAAACGGGCAGTACAGCTCAAAAGAAAATGTCACAAAGTGATTACTTATAATTGTCTATCAATACAATTTCATACTGGTAGCAAACAGATGTGATTAATCTATTTAGTCGATCGATGGATCAGATGATTAATTGATCAATAGAAAATGTCAAGATTATTTATTTTATTTATTGCATTTATATAGCGCTTTTTATACAAAAGTATCGCAAAGCACTGTACAGTACATAGCAGAAAATAAGAACAAACCACAATACATTTGTGTAGCATGTCACACATACAACTGCCACAATCAGACCATTTAAATAACAGACTTAAATAACAGTATACACATAATAATACAAAAGCAGCAATTTTAAAGTTACATTAAAACCCACTAAGATAAGAAAGCCATTTTATAAAAGTGCGTTTTTAGTCTTGACTTGAAAACTGTAACAGTCCTAGCTTCCCTAACAAACGAAGGCAGAGCATTCCATAATTTAGGAGCTCTACAAGAAAAAGCCCTACCTCCCATGTTGCTTTTGTTGACCCTACGAATAACCAGCAGCCCTGCATCCTGTGATCTCGGAGTGTGGTTTGGAAGATACGGGGTCAGTAACTCCTGCAAATAACTAGGTGCTACATTCAGGGCCTTGTAAGTTAACAGCAAAATCTTAAAATCAATTCTATACTGCACAGGGAGCCAGAGTAAAGAGGCCAAAACATGAGTAATATGTTCACTTTTCCTGGTTTTAGTCAGAATTCTAGGCAGTATTCTGAACAAGCTGCAAGTCCCACATGTTTTGGGACACCAGAAAAAAGTGCATTACAATTATCAATTCTAGATGAAACAAAGGCATGCATTAGTCTCTCAGCATTCGATACGAGAATAATTGGTCTAAGTTTTGGCTATATTTCTCAAATGGTAAAAAGATACTTTAGTAACTTCCTACTAGTCTCAGATGATAGATCAGGATCAAAGATGATCCCCAAACTCTTGATTTCTAGTTTTAAGTTTTCATGAGAGACTGCAAGGGTCGAGCTCATGTAATCCCACATTTTCTTTTAGTTGGTTCTGTAAGCCCACTCGCATAACCTCTGTTTTATCTGAATTCAACATTAGAAAATTTTGTGACATTCAGTGCTTGATGTCTGTAAGGCAAGTAGCTAATAACATCCCTGGCTTTAGGGACACATATAGCTGGGTATCATCAGCATAGCAATGGAAGTTCACTCCGTGTCTGCGGAAAATGTCACCTAACGGTAGCATATATAATGAAAACAACAAGGGACGTAGAACAGAGCCCTGTGGAACACCAGAGACAACTTCCGATAATGCCGATTTTACCTCCCCAACAGAGACGAACTGAAACCTATCAGAAAGATAAGATTCAAACCAGGATAGGACAAGGCCAGATAGTCCCACTGTGCTTTCAACATGATTCAGTAGGATGGAATGGTCTACAGTATCAAAGGCAGCACTTCGACCTAGAAGAATTAAAACTGATGGAAAGCCAGAGTCAGAGCTTATCAGCAGATCTTTCACAACTCTGACAAGGGTCGTCTCAGTGCTATGAGCAGCACGAAAACCAGACTGAAACTTCTCGAGTATACCATTAAGAGTTAGACATTTTTGTAATTGAATTGCAACAACTCTCTCTAGAACCTTATCTAAGAATGGTAGGTTGGAGATTGGTCTATAGTTATTGGGTCCAAATTGGGTTTCTTAAGCATAGGCTTTACCACAGCTACCTGAAGTGCTGAGGGAACTATATCGGAGGAAAGTGAACCATTTATCATTTTTAAAATGTGGGTATTAATAACACCAAGAACATATTTTAATAGTTTTGTAGGAATAGGATCAAGAGAGCATGTAGTAGCTCTCATATGTTGAACTAGCTCTGTCAGTTCCTGTAAGGTAATCAAAGAAAAAGCTCCCATAGTAGCATTAATAGGTGTAGTTGGAGTCCTCCTTAATAGAAGGTGAATGTGGAATCTCATTTCTAATATTTTATTTTTAAAGAAACACAAGAAGTCATTGCAGCTGTGAGAGGAGCCAATGTCAAGGGTAGGACTATTAGGGGAAGGATTAATTAATGTATCCAGGGTAGCAAAAATAAATTTAGAATTATTTTTATTTGTTTCAATTAAATTAGAATAATTTGATAATCTAGCCAGCACCAGAACCTTCCTATATTTAACCAGGTGGCCTTTCCATGCGATGAACATGCAGTTTAGATTCCCGCCATCTGCGTTCAAGTTTACGACCCTCATATTTCATCTTACAAGTTGTATCATTAAACCATGGTGAGCTTTTTTTAAAAGACACTGTCTGAGTTTTGATTGGTGCTACAGTATCTAAGATACCAGTGAAGGTAGTGTAGTAGGTATTAACCAGCTCATCTACTGATGAGGACTCAGAGAGTGGTAATGAGCTCAATACATAAGAAAGCTTAACAGCAGTTGAAGAATTAATTACCTGGGATTTAAATGTACGGTCCACAGTCTTTATAGATACTGACAGATTCATCTAAAAAAAGAATGGCAAGATGATCAGAAATAGTAGCTAAACCACAAGAAATTACCAGATCTAAAGTATGGCCACGATTATGTGTAGAACCTTTGACATGCAGGATACAATCTAAGGAATCCAGTAGCCTCAAAAAGTTAGAATCAGAATCAATGTCAACATGAAGGTTAAAGTCACCCAAGAAAAGAATCCTATCATATTTGACTGTCATTATAGATAGCAGATCCCCAAATTCAGTCAGAAATAGTGGGTTTGACTTAGGCGGTCGATAAATGATTACAATATGAACAGGAAATGGACTGTTTAATGTCAAGGTTAAAACTTCAAAAGATGAATAACCTTCAGTAATTTCCTGTTTGACTATGGAAAACAGTAGCAAGTCCACCTGCCCACCCAGTAGAGCGAGCTTTCTGGAAAAAAGAATAGGTGGAGAAGCCTCAATCAGGGAAACATTGTCATTCGGTCCAAGCCAAGTTTCAGTTAAAGAGAGAATATCAATGTTGTAATCCTGAATAAAATGACTAATTAAGGGCGGCAAAATTTTGTTTTCTTAGGGCGGCAAAAATCCTTGTGCCGGCCCTGTCTAGGAATAAAATCAACCACACGTTTAAGTTTATTTTTGAAGATGGATTTCAAGGAACTTAATTATCCTTCAGCTAAGGAAATCAATGAAAGCCCACAAACAACCACTAAATTAATTTTGAATTGTATCCTGTTGCCTCGTTGCTCTTTATAATGTTGCTCTCTCTACCATATTTAATGATGTCCGATGTCAAAGATGCATTTTAGTTAAGGTTGGTTTGTTGACTGTCTAGTTATGGTATAGCTGTAATGTATGTGACACAATGTATTTTTTTTTTACCTGGTGTAATTATGGCTTTAAAAAAAAAAAAACTGCAGATCCAGTATCTTATTACAGATGGAGCACAATCCTCAGTCTGGGTCACTGGGTCTGTCGCCACAGACAATTATCTATTTGATAATGACCACTGTGTTGGACGTTTTAATATTTAATCAATGACAGCTTCTCAGCCAATTGAGCTTATCTGCATATAGTGCTATAGAGAAATATTTTAAATGGAGCCTATCATTACAAATACAATTGAAATGGTTTTAGTTATTGTAATTCTTAAAGAATTTCAAAATATGATACTGATTTACTATAATATAGTACGATTTCTATAGGAGTCACACAACACAATACAACAGAACCTTTGAGGTAAAGAGAGAGGTAGTTGGTTGATACTGTAACTAAATATTAAATGAATGCAAGTATTGCACTATTGAAAATGTTTCCCAGGTGATGCATTGCTTGAGTGTAGGGAACTGTTCCCCAAGCAGGATTTTTATATCTCGGCAGTGCAGTAATTCAGTGCATTTACCACTTAGCCTGGGAATAAGAGTTGCACATTTTAGCAAATACAGCTGTATACAGTATATGGGTGTAATATTGTTAGAGTGCTTTTTTCTTCAGGTGTCCTGTTACTTGGCTAAAAACAATACAGCAGTACAACACTCAACAAAGGAAACTAATTATCTTGGATTGGGATACATTTCTCCCAACTAAGTTTGTCAAGGATGCATTTGTATTAAAATCAAGAAAGCATTAATAAAGTAGATTTTATACAAGCACAATCATATACCCCTGTACGGTTTATTGCTGTTCTTGTTTAAAGGTAACAGAATTGTTTTAACAACTCTACAGTTGTAGTGTGCAAGATATATTTGTATTTGGACTAGTTTAAATTGCAATAAGATACCTTGTTTTCTAATTCAGGTCATGTAGAACCCGATCTTTATCGATATAATCAGACTAGACAACGTTTCTAGTGAATACAAAGCAGCAGTTTTATTAGAAAACAGTACAGAAAAGGAAACATAAACAACGACACCCCGCGCCCGCTGGTTGATCAGCGATCCACCGCAATCTATGGGAGATTCCCTTAAAGGTTACAACTGCATTCCTGACAGCTATTTAAGACGAAGGTTAGTCTTAATAGGGGTATCGTAGTAACACGAATATTTACTTTCATTAATATTTGGTAATCAAAGCATCGTTAAATCAGTCTCATATATATAGTTTTGGTTCAGAAGGCAGTTCTCATTCTTGCAAGATAAAAACGTTCTTTGCATCCAGACAACCTATCGAGAATGATCTGTTATCAAGACAGCTAAATTTGGATTCTAGCCTTGAACGCAGAATGATAATTGCCTTATGAAACTCACATCAATTTGTATAAATCACATACAAACAAATACTATAGTGTTTATCAACTCAAAGCATGAATTGAAAGCAATAATACTTTTCTTACATTCCACTTAAAACAAAACATTGATTTTATTTTAAGGTCTGCTTATTCTCAAGTTCATAAGAGGATTAAAACACTACTAATTGAATACTTAACGGACGTGCGCTGCCTCATCCAGCTGATCCGTGTCTTCAACAATACAGGCGCTCGAAGGATCTCCTGCTGGCAAGGACAGGTCCAGGTTCCAGGGGTCTGCCTTCCTCGCATTTCATCTCCACTTCAGGGAATGAAAGAAATGTCTTTGCAAAGAAATAGAGTCATCAAGTCATTAACTATTTAGGTATTCCACTGAAACAGCAATTCCTCCACCAATACGTGCACACTTCATCCGGTTATGTCTGGGATATTCTACTGCAAACTCCGGCACTGCTAGCTCAATAAATTGAATATATTTCAATCTCTGTCGACTTCAAATGTTCATCCAACTCTTTCTCCAGTGATCAATCTGGGCTAAGTTAGAGATTTGATTACAAGTACTTTAGGATTTTAGACGTCTTACCCAGTGGACTCCCACACCGAGGCAAAGATAGTTTGGTTATTTTGGGTGGTACCTGAGTCTACGTGGAGTGTTTTTTATTGGTTGGTCTCATTCCCTTGTTCTCCATTGGTCCGCTATTCTGCCCCCTGTCGGCTGGGTTTATGTGATGGACTGGTTCTTGTCTTAGGTGTCAAAGCACCCAGAACTGTCTGGGTTGCTGCGCCGAAAGAGTCATTCAGCTATCGTGACGATAAGCCATTTGTTCAGCAGTTAGTTTATGACTCTTTTTTTAAAGCATTCTTTGTCAGTGGGGGAGTTTGTGACCAGAAACCAAGAAGACACAGAGAATGGTTTAAGATTCCCCTCTGCATATTTCAATTCTGTTACTTTCATACACAGAATGATATTATGACGCCCTCTGACGCTACACTCTTCAGCAGTGAAAATGAATATATTCTGCCTTGAGAAAGAATTGTGCATGTGAGTGAAATTTAAAAGCGAGTTGCAGGAGAAAAAAAAAACGTATGTTTTTTCCTCAACCTTGGACGAGGAATTGGGAATAATTATGTAAGTCGACCTACAAGTGCGAAAAAAAAACAAAATAACACAATTTTCCATAATTGGAGGGGGGAGATTGTGTAGCATGTTTTAGATTTTACTTAAGTAATTCACAAACAAGCTAAAATATTATTTACTTGTATTAAGAAGGAGCTTAGAGTTCACTAAACTTTGTTTGAGTTAACTTTAATTGTACAGTTTTTGATTTTTTTTTTAATTGACTTTGTGCTGGACTGCTGCTGTTGCTCGTGATGTGATTAGTGTACTGCTGTGTGACCTTTTTAATACCTCACTCACCACTCCCTGCTTACCTACCAGCTACATTGTTTGCCATATTACTGCTTTTAAAAACTGTCTGTTCTCCTAACAACTACATCTCCCAGCATTCTACTCGCGACCTCTGGTGGCAGCTGAGGTCTCACGTGAGGACTTGGGATTTGGCAGCCATTAAAGGAAGGCAGCGCAGGCAAGCGCTGCACACCTGCATGGCGCGACAAGTGCATGGCTTGTCTGTGCTTGTCCGCACCTGAAGCAGTATATACTATATGTTCTTTGGTAGTGAATTGGAACACGGACTGTTTAGCATTAGCATTAACATGTATCTGTCTAAATTGCCTTCAAGGAAGCAAACTACTATTCTTACATCAAGTTCTGTTTCGAATGTCTGAATTCCCCAGACATCTCGTTACTCACTAGGAAAGATTTTTAGAAAAGATTCTTAACTTTAATTCCTGGGTCAGTTTCTACTGTGACGGGAACTCTGCATGCACCTGTATCTAAAATTCCACTTAAAGTGGCCTTATCTAACACACATTCACTTGTTTCTAAAGCTGATCACTGATCATTCACTTGATATGTTATGTCTCTCTGAAACCTGGCACTCTCCCCATGATCATCACCCTATTCAGTCAGCTGCCCCACAGGGTTACTATTTTATGGAGAAACCGCATGCAAGTCGTCAGGGTGGGGGTCTAGCACTTATTTACAAATTCCATTTGACTCCTGTATTCATCCCAACAAAGGAGTTTTACACATTTGAGCACCTTACTTTTAAACTCCCATTATTGTCTTCTCAGATTATCTCTATTATTTATCATCCCCCAAAATATAATCAGTGAATTTTCAGATTTTGCCTCTTTTTTTCTGTACTGGTGCAGGTAAAGTTCTCGTCAGAGGGTATTTCAACATTCATGTTGATCCTCCGACTTCCGTTCTGGCTCAGGATTTTTGGTTTCTTTTGGATTCACTGGGACTTGTTCAAATAGTTACTTCTGCTACAGTATTCATGGTCTCATGTTAGATCTTCTGATTTCCCAGGGCTTAGAATTTTCCAATCTAAGTATTGCTGATATTACTATTTTGTATCACTTTTTGCTTACTGCTGATCTGAATCTCTCCCCCACCTCCCCTTCCCCCAGATACAAAATATATTTCTTATCGCTCCAAAAATAAACTTACTCCATCTGTCCTTACCCAGACTACTTAATGTTTCTACAAACCAGATTGCTCCTATAGATGTTTCTGAAGTAGTTCTTCTTAACAATTCTAACTTGACCAATGTCTTAAATACAGTTGCTCCCATAAAAACTAGATTCATCTGACAAGATTGCACTTCTCCCTGGTATAATTTACATTTTAGCAACCTACAAAGAATGGGGCGTCAGGTTAAACGTAAATGGAGGGCCACTGGTCTAACGGAACACAGGGAAATCTGGGAATCACATCTGAAAGTATAGCTCAGAATCAAAATTGGTAAAAATGAAATTTCTCAGACATCATTGTAAAGGGTCAGGGTAATCTTCGTGTTCTTTTTAATACTTTTGACAAGATATTGTCTTGCGTTACCACACCTCTGACTCCTGATCGCTGTGAGGAGTTTGCCTCGTACTTCAGCAAAAAAAAAAAAAAAAAAAAAAATAAGGTCGTCATTTCCATCAGCAGCTAACACCTCTGATGCATCTATATTGTCTGATCTCGCTATCTCTGTTCTTTCAGATTTCTCGCTTGTGTCTTCCACAGATCCACGTGGGTTGATCAGTTAGGCCAGAGATTCCTCCTGTGCTATTGACCCATGGCCCACTAGTATTGTTAAACTTTGCGCTGATACTCTGTCCCCTTCCATTACTAATATAATTAATCTGTCACTTCTCAAAGGCTTTGTCCTTATTGCACTAAAACAAGCCATTGTTAAACCAGTTCTAAAAAAAGCTTAGCTGGATCCAGCAGTAGTTGGAAACTTTCATCCTATATCTAATCTCCCTTTTCTGGCTAAGCTACTTGAGCGAGCTGTTGCTGACCAGCTGCTCTCTCATCTCTCACAAAATAATATAATGGAAACATTTCAATCTCGGATTTGAATGTCACACAGTACTGAAACTGCGATGGTTAGTATTGTTAACGTCCTTCTTAATCCTGATGAGGGTGCTCTCTCAGTACTGGTTCTTTTAGATCTCACTGCTGCGTTTGACACCATCGACCATCACATTATCCTGAAGCGTCTTTAAAATCTCTTAAATGTGAGGGGGACTGCTCTGGAATGGTTCCGCTCATCAATATGTGTCTTTCGCTGGCTATAATTCCTCTAATGCTCGACTTGTTCATGGAGTTCCGCAGGGTTCTGTCCTTGGACCTCTCCTTTTTAACATGTGTATGCTGCCATTGGGTGATGTTATACGACAACACAGTCCACTTCCATTCTTATGCAGACAACACTCAGATTTATTTAAAAATGAATTCCAATACTGAAGCAGTTTTATCTGCTTGTTTGGCAGATATACAAGCTTGGATATCAAATAGTTTTCTGAAATTAAATGCAAGCAAAACTGAGCTGTCGGTAATGGGATCTAAAGCCAGCTCTATTTTTTCCTAGGGTTTCTTGCTCTTTTGGTGATTTCACTGTTGGCGCCTCTTCGGTTGTCTGCAGTTTAGGTGTCCAGCTAGACCCTAGGCTATCATTTGAAAACCATATTTATACTGTGGTAAAGGTAGGGTTTTATCACCTAAAGAACATTTCCAGAGTTTGTTGCTTTCTGTCTCCCAGGGATACAGAGATCCTCGTGCATGCCTTTGTACCCCTCGATTAGATTACTGCAATGCTCTTTTTGCTGGTCTTCCTACTCGTTCTCTGAATCGTCTTCAGGTGGTGCAAAATGCAGCGGCAAGGGTCTTGACAGGCACTAGGCGGACAGAACATATCACCCTCGTCCTTATGCGTTTGCATTGGCTTCCTGTTCATTCTCGTGTTACCTTCACGATTCTGTTGCTGACATACAAGGCTTTGCATGGTCAGGGTCCTAGTTACATTATGGACCTTCTCAGCCTTTACATCCCTGGAAGACAGCTTAGATTGTCAAACTCTGGGTTTCTAAAGCCTTTGGTTCCAAGATGTGTTTCTCTTGGTGGGCGTAGTTTTAGCTGTGCTGCCCCTTCTCTCTGGAACTCTTTGCTTGGCTGCATCCGAGACTCCACATCAGTGTTGAATTTTAAATCCACTCTTAAGACACATTTGTTCTCGGCAGCTTTTTTAAAGTGAACCTGTGGACTTGTTCTTAAAACTTTTAATGTTTTTGTAATTATTGTTTTTCTGAACTTAGGAATTATTTTTTATTTGTATTTTACCTGTTCTGAATGTATTTTTGAATTGGCTGTTTATTGTTTGTTTTGTTTTATTATTATGGTTATTACTATGTTCCTGATTTAGTTTATTCATATTGTGCAGCACCCTGAGACACCTTGGTGTGAAGGGTGCTATATTAAATTAAAGTTATTATTATTACAGTAGTTGTTCAGAGCAGTTGCTAAATACACATTGTATAAAAAAATAAATACCTGTGTCGCAACACATTCCCTACAAGATGTCTGCAGCTCCAACTGCGCAAAGAGAGGATGCTGATGGCCCAGGTAAGTTCTCAGTTTCAGATACTGATAGCTGTGCCCAGAGCACCCAGCAACCTTTTCTCTATTAAAGTGATCGTCTCTTTAACTCAAATTTCAAATTATGTATTTTTTTTTTAATCATCTACAGCTACTGGGTCTTCTGGTTTTTGTTTCAACCAAACTTTCAGTTACTTAATTGCACCATATTGGCTTAATTATTCAAGATTAACAGGTGTTCCAGATCTTTGGCAATTGATGACATAGGCACCTATAAAACCTAAGGATTTGGGGCTCTCCAAGACCAGGGTTGGAGACCTCTGATCTACAATATGTCCTGTGTAACAGTTGAAACAGCATTTGTGTTATATGGGGCTAAGACAAAACTGCCCAGACACGGCACTAAAACAGTAGGAAATGACTTGAAAACATTATTATACAAGTTCTGAGCCATTGTCTCACCTCGTATACACCTGCATCAGTTGGGTATAGTCTGAGTTGCGATTTAATATCCAGTTTAGATGTATTTAGGTGTATTCATTTCCACACCATTGAGCCATTAGGAATTTACCTGCAACTCTCTTAAATTTCACAGACTTGCAAATATGTGCAAGATATTCGCAATGCAAGCAGAGTTGCATACATTCACAAAATCTTTGAATATCTGCCCCTTTGATTCCATTTTGCTGCAAGGTTAGTATATCAAATTGTGTATCAGCTACAGGGTTGCTGTACGGAATGTGGCATATTATTATTATTATTATTATTATTCCACAAAAAATTTGATTTTCTTGCAAGACGAACAGCTTTTCTAGTAACTTGGGTATGTCTCAATCTCAAATGCTGTTTTAAAGTATTTATTTAGGATCATCCACAAGGGATGCAACATCACCCTTCCAAAGAGGTCCTGCTTAGAGCCAGTTTCACATTTCAATGATATTGAATCTCAAGAAGAAAAAAATTGACCAAGATCATAAAAAGTGACCTTGAATTCAAACCTAATATTACAGGTCTCCCTGCCCTCTAGGTTACGCTGCCTTTATTTTAAACCATCATCATGAGCTTACTGTCTGGATGTTTGCAACTAAGTCAGGCTCCATGTAGAGAATCTACAGTGACTCTAGTGTTTATTGTACTTAATTTAGTTCTAGTTATGCAAAATTGGCCCAGTTTTGATCACTGGACAGGCACTAACGCGACGGTCATTAGCACCTGATTATGGTGCACAAGGTGGGCCCCGTTTTTACTCTGGGCTAAACATGGTTCCTCCAAGTGTTATTTGAAAGGGTTCAGTCGTATATTTCTATTTGAGAAACTAGCACATAACCAATTCATGTCATGTTTAATATGAGTGAATATACCTGCATAAACAAAACAAGCAACACATAAAACTGCTCATGTTCACAATGTAAGGTTTAAAAAAACAGGATACAAATGGAGGGGGGGGGGGGGGGGGGGAGACATTTTTCAAGGATGATCTATGAAAAATAGTCAGATGGGGCGCCATACTTCATGGGGAACAGCAGTTTGCGTAAGGTGTGGAATATTTTCATTGGGGGGGGGGGGGGGACTAGATTTCATATTGAAAATGAATACGGGGAGACCATTTTATAAGGGGGACCATTTTTTGTTCCACACTTTGGAGTTTAGCGCATATTTCAATCTTACATGAAAACTTTCTTAAACTAACTAAACAATTGTATTACAATTGTTATCAGGCTTTTCTGACGGTCCTACCTGAAATGTTCAACATAAACAAAGGACAGTTTTGAACATGAATTACTTTTGAAACTGCAATCTGTTGTTCTCGCTGTATAGTGACGATACCTGGCTCTTTCTGTGCTGGTGGTGTAACCAGTTCTGTATCCCCTGGCACAATGCGCACGTGTGAAATGAGATCGGCCCACAGGCACTGCTGATTCTTTTTCTGCTCGTGTCTGAGGTGATGCTGGTGACATGCACGCTCAGCAGTTGTCGGCTGCATTTTATAACATTTGACAGGACAACATGATTCCTTTGTGACGTATAATCAGCTGGGGTTTGTTTTCATTAAAAACGTCTTTCACGTGTTCTTTGATACGCAAGTTCTCAAAAGGATACACTATTACTGTGTGCATTATAGTTAGTGTACTTTAGTTTAAGGACATTACGGTGATAATAATAGTTTGCGCAGAACAGGTTTGCTACAGTGTGCACGCGACAGACCTCATGTACGGGTCGTCACGTGTGCAGAACAGGTTTGCTACAGTGTGCGTGTGACAGACCTCATGTACGGGTCGTCACGTGTGCAGAACAGGTTTGCTACAGTGTGCGCGCGACAGACCTCACGTACGGGTCGTCACGCATGCAGAGCATAAAAGCTCAGGTATTATTGGAGGCTACCGGCTTTTAAAAAATGTATTACCATAAACCTGGATCTCAAAATCAGAAAGAGAAAAGGGAGACAGAAAAAAAGAGGGAATCAGAACTGGCAGCTTCTTCAGTATTGTTTAATCAAGCCATAAATGAAATCCTTTCACAGGAGAATTTAACAGCAGGTCTAACAGCCTGGACAAAGATGCAGCTTTATCTCTCTGTTGGAACCTGACAGTCACTCACCGCGGGAAAAAGACAACTCAACGACAGTTAAATGTTACAAGTGACTTGTGTTACTCAAACGTATATCATCAAATATGCAGTATAATAGAAACTGCTATTCCACCAGTTTAAAGTTTACACCAACTTATTTAAATTTGTATATTTTTAATAATAAATAACACAGAATCCAAGGATGTTTGTACACACTTGTATTGTTTCATACTTGTTTTGTAACATTAACAGACAGACAGTTTTTTTACTTTTAGAAGAATAATACCATGCAAGCACAAGAGCTTTATAAGTACTATGTCTCGGTTTCAACTTAAATGGGTTTAAATACTGTAATGTAAAAACAACAATAAAACAAAATCAGTGTTGTAGGTTTTCTCTTCTTTTTTTGAGTTCCTATTACAATTTATTCTAGCATAATTCACGATAACATCGCCAGGATCACTTAAAGTATCTTTATCTTTCACCCAACGTTTGTGAGTCAAATTGTATTATGGGGTAAATGGGAGGCACGACCTTACCTTGTTATAACCGATCCCGCTCTGTAAAAGGTTGCGTTATAACTGGGTAGCACAGTTACATATATTCAGTGGTTATAAATTCTGTCCTGTGATGGGTTAAAACCTCATCATAGGAGGAAAAATAGATTGAACTATTGCCCTAACATCCTTATACCACCAGGCAGTAGTTGCATCTGAAGTCCTGCAATAAACTTAGCTCTGGATGGCATAGCAGCAATGTATTTTGAAATTACAAAATTTCAAAAAAATTGCTGAATGGCGATTCTGTGACTTAACAGAAAATTAATTAAAAAACATACTACAAAAGAATAAAAAAAAGTTGCGGTATGAATTTCAAAAACATTTTCTGTTATTTATTGATGTTGTTTAGTTATTTAACTATATCAGCTATATTTAAACAAAATACTGTAATGCCATAAATATTTGCGACCAAAATATTTGGCGAATCACACCCATAAAACCTATTTTGCTCTAGAAATGTTGGCGACCTGTTGCACTGGTAGTAGTATATGACTTCATTATAAGTACAGCACTGCGAAAAACACATAGTAAAAGGCTTTCAAATATTTATGGCTTTACAGTATATTGTCATATTTACTATCCAACCTTGTCTCTCATTATTTTGACTGACTCCTATATTAAATATATACTGCAGACTCCACTCATAGTGGAAAATGAAATGCCCAGAGGGAAGACTATTGTTACCTCCAGGGTGCGGCTTCGGGCATTATAGCCCCTTGTCGGTAACAATAGTCTTCCCTCGGGTCAATAATTTTCCACTATATCCTTCCTCTACAGTCCATAGATAGGATAGACAGGAAACAGGATCAGAGTGCTGTCTCACACTATTTTGGTAACATGATAATAAGATAGCTAGCTAAACACTGTTTATACACCGGTAACCCATTAGAGTATAGAAAATATGCCTTTCCAGGGTTTTTCTATGTTCTCTTTTAGAGACAGAAATTTTATATGGACAACAAACTAATACTTTATCATGCTTGTATTTCCACAAGAGCTTGTTTCAACAAAGAGGTAGTGAAAACGAAACTTTTTTTTAACTGAAAGTAATTTGTGAAGTAGTATTATTATTATTTATTTCTTAGCAGATGCCCTTATCCAGGGCGACTTACAGTCGTAAACAAAAATACATTTCAAGAATCAAGAGCAAACGTATTATTTCTTACAGTACTGAATTATAGTTGAGCCTTGTAGAGAAAATTAGTAAGTTATATACCTGTGTGAAGTCATTTAATTCCAAAGAGATTCATTATTATTATTATTATTATTAGTATTATTATTATTATTATTATTATTATTATTTAGCAGATGCCTTTATCCAAGGCGACTTACAGAGACTAGGGTGTGTGAACTATGCATCAGCTGCAGAGTCACTTACAACAACATCTCACCCAAAAGACAAGTAGGTTAAGTGACTTGCTCAAGGTCACACAGTTAGTCACTGAGTGAGCCGGGATTTGAAATGTGGACTTCCTGGTTACAAGCCCGTTTCTTTAACCACCAGACCACACAGCCACTACATATGTAATTAAAAAATAGGACATTAAAATAGTAACTGCATTGAAAAAATAAAAACGCGTAACAATAATTGACATCTATATAATAATTATGAAGTATGAATCGTATTTATTTCTAAATGTTTTTCTAAAAAATGTTTTTTTCTTTCATAAAAATCTGTCACTGCACCAATAACATTAATTACATATTGTACTATTGTTGAAAATATCACAGAAAATGCATGTGCAGTAAAAATTATTCCACATTTTAAAGAAGTTTGATAGATATGTCTGAAACTTTTGTAGCCTGTTTTGGATTCCTGAACAATAACCAGGAATAGTGACACTAGTGTCGAGCTTTATTCAGTTATTCAAAGCTAAAAACAAATGTATTTAAAAAAAAAAAAAAAAACATTAAATAAATAGTCTTGAATAGGGGCCACTGTACAGTGTATTTCTAAATAGTTTATGTCAGAGGTTCCCAACCTGTGGTTCGTGAGTAAACTCCAGGTGGTCCGCAAACAACTCCCAAAATTCGGCTACACAGTTCATGGAAAAACCCATTTCTCCACAATCACACATTGTGCTACTATTATTACTAAGCAGCACAACAAACAGCTTTAACCTTGTGATATATAAGTAAGATATATATGTAGTCTGCATTTTCCCCCTTTATCTGTGTTCTTTTATTACGGGTATGTTTATAAATCATTATATATTGCAGCTCCCTTTGATGCATCACCTTCAAAGTCGCCATTAACTGAAACAGCTTTCTAATGTGAAACAAATACTAACTAAATAACTTACACATTTATCTTGTCAAAATTACAAACTTATATCTTTTTTTTAACCAGCATTATTTCTGTTTTTTCTAGAATCTAGCATTCATGTAAATGCACATCTTTCTACTGTGCTCATTCTACTGCTTGTGTTCACTGTTAAGGGCGAAAAAAATAACAAAACATAATCTGGATGTCCCAGCATTTTCACTCCGCATAAAAGTAGCACAATGGATTAAATACTCCTAATTCAGTTTGAATGACTAAATTAAAAAAAATAAAAAAAAACATCAAAACCCCAGTTTTGGTACTTTTCAATATGTGCTACACAGTGTTGCCAGAGATATAGGAATATACCTATTTCCATATGTTTTTGGAGAGGTTAGCTGCATATAGTAACATAAGTTAATGTGAAACAAGAAGAGGCTATATTTGTAGCTTGTGATTTGAGTTCCATGTTATTCTATGGGTTTATATCTTATAAGACTATGTGCCAAAAGCAAATGTTATTAACACTACTTCTGGAAAAACAGTTGACGCTGTCATATTTAACCAACATGCTATAATGATGTGTGCCACTGTGACAGGAATGGCGAATGGTGACGTCAGGCCAGCTGCAGGAACGAAAAACACAAACAAGTACTGCAGTGAAAAAGCGCAGCGAGCGCCGTTTATTTTAAATAATACAAAAATAAATTAAAATGTTTAAACAGAAACTCTTTGCTCACAGAGCGAAAATAAAAGATTTGAACAAAAACAAAACTCGAACACAAAAAAATAATACAATCCCAGGTCCTTTAAGGTCCGGCTGGGCAGTAGCCTTCACTATTCCTTTTTAGGTTTTGTTTTTCTTTTCTTTTCTTTCTTCGTTCTCTCCTCTGACCAACCCACCCGGAACTGAGAGTGCTGCAAGTTTTTATGCAGGTGACCATCTCCCGATTTAGCAACAAATTAATCACTTAATTCATTTGGGAGATGGCCACCTTCTGCACGAGGATTTTACTTACTCCTGGCAGAGAACGAGTGACCAACTGCGCCTCTGCCAGAACACGTTTAAATAAAAACAAAACAATAACAAACAAACGCACGGCTACGCTGTCATATTTAAATACAATAAATAAATACAAAAACAATACCCACGGCTTTCGCCGTCATTTAAATACACAATAAATCATAAAACTAAAATACAAAATAACACAGGGGCGGAGGGGGAGACCCCGTTCTAAAAATAAATACTAAATAAATGTACAGGCTTTCTACCGCCCTGCTACAGCCACCAAACCTGTTTAATTTACCCATCGCCCACAAGAAGTGGTAAAAAAACTCTCCAATCATTTTTTAATTTTTCAAATTGCTTCCCACCCAACTCGTCTTCGTATTTTATATATACATCGAGCGAAGTTGGCAAATAATAAATATATTGCATTAGAAATGGATAGATTAATTTTCTACATGAGGTAAC
Source organism: Acipenser ruthenus (assembly GCF_902713425.1). NCBI lineage: Eukaryota > Metazoa > Chordata > Actinopteri > Acipenseriformes > Acipenseridae > Acipenser > Acipenser ruthenus. The sequence continues at coordinate 16,025,576 of NC_081194.1, forward strand.
GGTTGTGGGGACCAGCACTGGCATTTACTGGCACTGGCAACTGCATTATTTGTCAAACAAAACTCTTAAACCTGTAACATTGATACACCATTTCTCTACAAAGCATTCAGGAACAGAAACAGAAACTTTGCCATCAGCAACTTTCAATACACAAAATGACAACATTCCTTGCTGCACTGGTAGCGAAAAATTCAGGAAACTCATTGTTAGGTACGTTATATAAATACTTTACTATCTACATGTACTTATACATATACACATAAACATTAATTTCAAAATGCTTTTGTGAAAAAATGCGTGCAAGTGGTTCATGGGAAAAATCCAAACACCAAGGTGGTCCTACATTGAAAAAGGCTGGGAACCACTGGGTTGTGTTTAGGAGTACATGAGCTTCAGTTTTAGTTAAAATATTCACATCTAATTAAATTGGTATTATGTGGCATTAAAATGCTGACTGCTCATTTTAAAAACATGAAAGCCTAGATGCAGATAATGTGCTATGGATTTTCATTCCCTTAGATTTCTAGGTGGATTACATTGATATTACCAACAGTATAAAGACACTAGCTGAATCCCCCCAGAATATTAGATTTTCTTTTAAATCAATTTCACTATTACAATCGAATGTGATACTGAGTAGGAAGCAAACTTTTATGCAACAAATATATGATTGTTTTTTTACAAAATGCATTTTCTCTAAAATCCATGGTAGCCAAGAG